>NC_066514.1:25784337-25807254 GCF_024679095.1 Eriocheir sinensis
TTTTTTTCTTCTTCTTCTTCTTTTTCTTCTTCTCCTCCTTTTTCCTCTGTTTCTCCCCTTCCTTCTTCTTCCTCTTTTTCTTCTTCTTCTTCTTCTTCTTCTTCTTCTTCTTCTTTCTGGTTTACCGTTTCATTCTTTCTTTACTCAACTTTCTCTCATTTCTCTTTCGTTATCTTCTCCTCCTCCTCCTCCTCCTCCTCCTCCTCCTCCTCGCTATACCATTTTAAGCGCGGCAAAGTAGACTTAAAAGCCGCCTGATTCGCCTCTTTCTGTGTGTGTGTGTGTGTGTGTGTGTGTGTGTGTGTGCAGATCTTGACTCTCAGCTTCGAGGTTACAAGGTGTGTGGAGCGGGGCGGAGCGGGGCGGGGCGGCGTGGACGGGGCAGAAGCAGCGTGGGGAGGTAGGTATAGGGGTGAGTGGGGGGGTTAGTGAATGGGTGTTGTTGGGTAAGGATGGGAAAGGGGAGAATGGATGGGAAGGGAAGGGAAGGAAGGGAAGAAAATGAAGCATGAAAGGGACAGAAAAGAAAGGGCAGGAGTAGAAAGAAGAGAAATGGGGAAGGGAAAGAAGAGGAAAGAGTTGGAAAGGGGACTGAAATAGGGAATGGAAAGAGAGAGGAAGGGAAGAAATGGTAAAATAAATGAGAAAAAAATAAAGAAAAAGAAGAAAAGGGTAAAGGGAAGGACGAGAGAGAGAGAGAGAGAGAGAGAGAGAGAGAGAGAGAGAGAGAGAGAGAGTGTCAACTAGGTAGTGTTATTTTACAGGAGCTGCCTTTTGTAAACCACCCAAGACCTATGCTAGCAAACTCCCACTGATTCTACGGACTGAAGGCGTGCGGTCGAAGGGGGAAGGCAGGGGCAGGGGGCATGTGAGTGGGTCAGGGACGAGATGGCGGCTTTTCAGAAGGGGAGGAGGGAGGGAGGGAGGAGAGAAAAGGTGTGGTGAGAGAAGAATGGAGGAGGAGGAGGAGGAGGAGGAGATGAAAGAGAGCGCATTGAGTGAAGAGGAGATGGTTTTAATGAAGGGATGCCTGCGGGAGATGGGTGAAAGAAGTCGGATGAGCACAAGGATGATGATGCGGGAAAGGAATTTATAAAGCGCTTTAGTCCGACACCACAGAATTACCTCCCTCCTCCTCTTGTGTGTGGGGGCTTCGTGGTGCAGTGGTTAGCACACTCGGCTCACAATCGAGAGAGCCCGGGTTAGGAAAATAAAAGTAGGTCGTTGTTATCGTGTTTGCTATTTCACGACATCAAACTTCAAAGATAGAAAGGAAAAAGAAGACCTATTAATATCCTCCTCCATTCATTCTTTTTGTGAACTCCTGGTCTCTGCCTCGTCAACCCACACACACAAAAATAGACGTAAATATTATAGTACCCCCTTAAACTGTGGATAGATAGCGAGGCAGGGAGACCTATTAATACCCTCCTCCTTCCATTCATCCATTGTTTTAACTCAGTCTCTCTGCCTCGTCAACCCACACACTCAAAAATAGACTTAAATTTTATAGTACCCCCTTAAACTGTGCAAAGGTAGAGTGGAGGAACAGCTATTAATACCCTCCTTCTTCCATTCATTCATTTTAAACTCAGTCTCTCTGCCTCGTCAACCCACACACTCAAAAATAGACGTAAATATTATAGTACCCCCTTAAACTGTGCAAAGGTAGAAAGGGGGAAGAGCTATTAATACCCTCCACCTTCCATTCATCCTCTATAAACTCCTAGTCTTTCTGCCTCGTCAACCCACACACACAAAAAAATAGACGTAAATATCATAGTACCCCCTTAACCCTCTCCGCTCCGGCGTTTTCAAATTTCCGCGCTCGTAAAACCTAGCATGGTACTCATTTATCTGAACAACGATAACGCTCATGAACACTAAGTACTGGTACCGAATCAATAGTGTAAAAGAATGATAATGAGGGAAAAGAAGCTTGTGGAAAGTTATAAAAAGGTGTATCGTTTTGATCACAGTGCCTGAGGGGAAACCAGATTCGGCCACCCTCGGATCGCCTAGGGTGAAACTGTGGATACATAGCGAGGAGGAGGAGGGGGAAGACCTTTTAATATTCTCCTTTCATTCTTTTTTTTAACTCACCCGTCAGTCTCGTCACACCACGCACAAAAATAGACGTAAATATTATAGTACTCCCTTAACTGTGGATACATAGCGAGGAGGAGGAGGGGGAAGACCTTTTAATATTCTCCTTTCATTCTTTTTTTTAACTCTCAGCCCGTCAGTCTCGTCACACCCCGCACAAAAATAGACGTAAATATTATAGTACTCCCTTAACTGTGGATACATAGCGAGGAGGAGGACGGGGAGGACCTTTTAATAGTCTCTCACTCATTCTTTTTTTTAACTCAGCGCGCCAGTCTCGTCACACCACGCACAAAAATAGACGTAAATATTATAGTACTCCCTTAACTGTGGATACATAGCGAGGAGGAGGAGGGGGAAGACCTTTTAATAGTCTCTCACTCATTCTTTTTTTTAACTCAGCGCGTCAGTCTCGTCACACCACGCACAAAAATAGACGTAAAAATAGACTCCCTTAAGCTGTGGATAGATAAGAAGGGGAGGAGGGAGATTAGGGTTGGGGAGAGGAAGGTGGGGAGAGGTTAGGGAACGGGAGGGCACAATAAAAAGGGGTGATAGCAGGGGAGGGAAGGGGTGGGTAGGGGTGTCAGGGGGGGATAGGGAAGCTGTGATAAAAGGCGAGGGGAGAATTAGGGCATTGATACGAGAGAGAGAGAGAGAGAGAGAGAGAGAGAGAGAGAGAGAGAGAGAGAGAGAGAGAGAGAGAGAGAGAGAGAGAGAGAGAGAGAGAGAGGTGTCATTCCATCCTTCCATCCTTCCTTTGGGTTAGGGGGAAACGGTACAGCAGGGAGAAAGGGAGAGGGGGGAGGGGGGTGACACCATGCTATGCCCCCCTCTCCCCCCCTTCCCCCCCCACCCCCTGTCAATCACCCCCGCTCTGAACCGATTCGTATTAGGTAACTGGACGGCGGGAAAGGATTGGGGCCGGCGTGATGGATGTCTTGGGGGGGCATGTAAAAGGGGGAGGTTGAGGGGGGGTAAATGAAAGGGGTGGAGGGGAGCGCACTGGTTGGGTATGAGAAAGGGGGGGGGGGTAGGTGAGTGAGTTTGGGGGGGGGGGGAGTACTGGGGGGCGTTAGATTTGGGTTACTTCTTCGAATTGTTGTTGTTGTTGTTGTTGTTGTTTTTGTTGTTTGGTATTTTATTGTCATTGTTATGCTTGATTTCGTCGTCTGCATCTTTTTATTTATTTTTTTTAATATTTTTTTTTCCCTCATCTTAATGTCTTTCTTTTTCATCATTTTCTTCTTCTTCTTCTTCTTCTCTATCTTCGTTTTTCTTCATTTTCATCCTCCATATCTTCTCTTTCTTCATTTTCTTATCTTTTCTTCTTATTTTTCTTCTCCCTTTTCTTCTTTTTCATCCTCTATATTATCATCTTCTTCTCTTTCTTCATTTTCTTATCTTATCTTATTTTTCTTCTCCCTTTTCTTCTTCTTTTTCATCCTCTATATCTTCTTCTTTCTTCATTTTCTTATCTTTTCTTCTTCTTTTTCTTCTCTCTTTTCTTCTTTTTCATCCTCTATATTATCATCTTTTTCTCTTTCTTCATTTTCTTACTTTCCTCTTCTTCTTCATCCTCATTTTCTTATAATTTTTTTTCACTTGCGTCAAAAAAGAGAAAACACGAACTATTTAAAGCAAGGAACGAGAAACTTACTGTGTGTGTGTGTGCGTGCGTGTGTGTGTGTGTGTGTGTGTGTGTGTGTGTGTGTGTGTTCGTACCCTACCGTGCCCTCTGAGTGACAGCGCGTGGGCTTATTTTGCAGTTCATTTGGCTGCTGACTTCTTCCGCTAAGCAAGGCACTATCAGGCGGCGCGGGACTCAGCAGGAAATGACAGAAGGGGAGCAGGTTTGGGGGGGCGAGGGGAGGTTGGAGGGTGCGAAGGGGGGTAGGAAGGGCAAGGGCATCAACCTCCCTGTTCATTGTTCCTCGTCAGCTGTTTCCATGGACTTCATCCTTACCCCAAGTCCCTAAGCACCCCATCAACCTCTTTCAAGCATAGGGTACGGGGGGAAGGGGTGTTGGGGGTGAATGTGGGGTGGTTAGGAAGGGCAAGGGGCATCAACCTCCCTGTTTATTGTTCTTCGTCAGCTGTTTCCATGGACTTCATCCTTACCCCAAGTCCCTAAGCACCCCGTCAACCTCTTTCAAGCATAGGGTACGAGGGGAGGGAGTGACATCCACACCCCTTTCAAACCCCATCCTCACCCTACCCCACCCCCATCCCTCACCCCTTACACCCCCCATCCTCACCCCACCCCACCCCCATCCCTCACCCCTTACACCCTCTTCCCCCATCCTTATCCCCCCCATCCTTCCCCCTTACACCCCCTATCCTTTACACCTCAATCCTCCTCCTTTCCTTCACCCCACCCCAACCCCCCATTCTCACTCCCCCATCCCTCCCCCCTTACACCTCAATCCTCCCCCCTTACTTCACCCCACTCCACCTCCCTATCCTTTCCCCCCTCCCCCTTACAACTCAATCCTCCTCCCTTCCTTCACCCCACTCCACCCCCCTATCCTTTCCCCCTCCTCCTCCTCCTCCTCCTCCTCCCCCCCACGCTAAGAAAACCGTACCCCAAATGTCCCCGTCTTCGTGTCCTTGGGGTAGGTTAAGGGCGTACCATTGCCCCAGGTCATTTCCCCCCCCCCGTGGTCGCTCCTCCCCTGTCCCTCCTCCCTTAGCCCTCACTTAACTCCCCTCGTTCCACCTCCTTCAGCACTCACTCGACCCTCCCCCCTCTACCGCCTCCCCCTGTCCCTCCTTCTGTACCTCCTCCCCCCCTAGCCCTCCCCAGCACCTCCTCCTCCCCCAGCCTCACTCAACCCTCCTCCAGTGGTCTCTTTATCTTGCCTTTCGGGGTCAGTAACCTCAGGAACCAGCGTGGCGTGAGGTTGGGTACGGCACGCCACCACCACCACCACCACCTACCACTACCACCACCACCACCACCACTACCATGACCACCACACTAACATTACCTCTTACTACTCCCACTATTACTTCTACCACCATCACCACCACTACCATGACCACCACCACCACTACCAGTACACTCCACCACCACCAGTACACTCCATCTGTCTATTATATACATTCAATTGGTTTATTCAGGTTTGCAAGTTTGGTTAGTTTGGTCAGGCCAGGTGAGGTGAGGTGATCTTGCGTTATTTGATCACGTTAGGTTAGGCTTGGTTACGTTATTTGATCGTTAAAGTAAAATAGGAGGAGAAGAAAGTCGATTAAGATATGGAAACAGAGAGAGGAGGAGGAGGAGGAGGAGGAGGAGAAAGGAGGAAGAGAAGGAGGAGTAGGAGGAATAGCTTAGCGAAATGAGTAGCAAAGATTGGTTTAACCCGGTAGCAGCGGGGATCATGTTTCTTAATGGTCCCTCTAAGCGAGAAAAAAGAGAAAAAATCATCACTCACACAATCCATCTCATAATATATAGCAAAACATTTCTGATCAGTTTATGTATCATCTATTTTTGGGGTTTAAATCATGGAACAAGTTTGGCCCGTCGCTGCTACACGATAAAGCCACAAATTTGGCCCATCGCTGCTACCGGGTCAAGTTAGATTAGGTTACAATTTGTACTCTGGTTTCTTTGGTTCATGGTCAAAGCAAAACGAGGACACAAGGCAGAGGTATACCATGCGTGTGACCGCCCTGGAAAAGGTATACAGTTCTGATACCTGTCTTAAGTCGGTTTTCTGTTACACTTCCGCCTCTCAAATCAACAACTCCCAAGGCTGAAAAGGAGAGAAATCGCGACCTTATGAGTGTTTCTTTAGGTTCACGGTACAGAAGAAGGGTCACACTACCACCAGGGCCATAAAACTACCCCTGGAAATGCCCACAACTTCTACGAAAGCCTTGTCATATGAGTGTTTCTTTAGGTTCACGGTACAGAAGAAGGGTCACACTACCACCAGGGCCATAAAAGTAACCCTGGAAATGCCCACAACTCCCACGAAAGCCTTGTCATATGTGTGTTTCTTTAGGTTCACGGTACAGAAGAAGGGTCACACTACCACCAGGGCCATAAAACTACCCCTGGAAATGCCCACAACTCCTACGAAAGCCTTGTCATATGAGTGTTTCTTTAGGTTCATGGTACAGAAGAAGGATCCCACTACCACCAGGGCCATAAAACTACCCCACACCCCTCCCCCCCGTTGGAAATGCCCACAACTCCCACAAAAAGCCTTGCCAAATGGGGTGGGTGTGTGCATGGGCGCCGACGGGTTTAGGAATATGGGTCTTTGTCTGTCTGTCCCTCACCGTCCCCAACAGCTCAAATGTCAAGGCGGAATGGAGTTAATAATTCTTCGACATTGGGTTAGGCTTGGCAGGTGTGTCTGTGTGTGTGTGTGTGTGTGTGTGGCCTTGGCATTTTCTCGCTGGGGAGCTTTTTTTATCTTTTTTTGTTCCTTTGGTCTTTTTTTTACTATGATCAGTGATGGAGATTCGAGCAGGTTATGTATTGGGAGATAAATTAAAACTACCTCTCATCCACTATACAGACACCACCTCAGTCCCTTCTTGTAGTCTATCCTCGTTGGTGTTATTTTTTGTTCTTTATGTCTGTGAAGAGAACTGCATGGGGAAGGAAGGAAGAATGAGGGGGAGAGGAGAGATGAGATGATGCTGAAGAGAACAGGGGAAAGGCAGAAAGAAGGAGGGAGATGTGAGGTGAGGTGATAACTAGGAAGACTTGGGAAGGAAGGAACTGATAGAGGAGAGGTGAGGGAAGGAAGGAAGAGAAAGGGAGAGGAGAGGAAGCAGAGGTGAAACAAGGAAGGAAGGAAGGAAAGGTGTGGAGAAGGGAGAGAGAGAGAGAGAGAGAGAGAGAGAGAGGTGAAGTGAAGGAAGGAAGGAAGGAAGGAAGGAAGGAATAGAGATGAAGGAGATGTGATTCAAGGAGGAAGGGGTGAGAGAGAGAGAGAGAGAGAGAGAGAGAGAGAGAGAGAGAGAGAGAGAGAGAGAGAGAGAGAGAGAGGAATAGAGATGAAGGAGATGTGATTCAAGGAGGAAGGGGTGACAGAGTGAGAGAGAGAGAGAGAGAGAGAGAGAGAGAGAGAGAGAGAGAGAGAGAGAGAGAGAGAGAGAGAGAGTAAAAAAAGTAATACTAGAAAAAATATAAAAGGATATGGAAGGAAATAATGAAAAAAATAGTTTAATAAAAAGGAAGACAAAAATGATGGAAAAAATATTGAAATAAGATATGAAAAAAAAAAACATTAATTGAAAAGCAAAAGAAATAAACAAGAAATAAGAGAAAAGAAATAAAAAAAATACAAAAATGACAAAAAATAATCAAAATAAAATAAAATAAATAACAAAATACAAAAAAAATCATGTCACTCACACCCTTCCATAGGCACTCACTGGCACCCTTTTCCGGCACTCACTCACTCCCGTTGGCGGTCTCATCCACTCCCTCGTCACCCTTCCTTTGCCACCCTCCAGAAGCACTCACTCCCTGGGCACCTTCTGAAGCACCCTT
Organism: Eriocheir sinensis; assembly: GCF_024679095.1. Taxonomy (NCBI): domain Eukaryota; kingdom Metazoa; phylum Arthropoda; class Malacostraca; order Decapoda; family Varunidae; genus Eriocheir; species Eriocheir sinensis. Next base: position 25,791,962 of record NC_066514.1, read on the forward strand.
GAAAGCACCCACAGAGGCACCCACAGAGGCACTCCATTGGCACTCCATTGGCACTCTTTGGGTATACCTCACGATCCTCTTTACCTTGGTGACAGGCCGTGAGGTTAAGAGGAGGAGGAGGAGGAGGAGGAGGAAGAGAAGGAAATGGAGAGGAAGAGGAAAAAGAGGAAGTAAAAGAAGAAGAAGGAGGAGGAGGAGAAGGAAGAGGAGAAGGAAAAAATGAAAGGAAGGAGAGGAGGAGGAGGAGGAGGAAAACGAGTAAGAGGAGGAGGCGTAAATGAAGACAAAGGAAGAGGAGGAGGAGGAAGAAGAGGAGGAGGAGGAGGAAAGAGTAAACAAGAGAGGCATATTTGTGTGTGTGTGTGTGTGTGTGTGTGTGTGTGTGTGTGTGTGTGTGTGTGTGTGTGTGTGTCATTTGATAGTGTGGTTTCTTTTTTTATTCTATTCTATCATGATGTGGTCAGTATCTATCTATCTATCTATCTATCAAGAGGAGGAGGAGGAAGAAAACAAGTAAAATATGAACGAGAAATAGAGAAGAAGAAGAAGAAGAAGAAGAAGAAGAAGAAGAAGATCAAAGTTAATCTTTCTATTTATCTCTCCATCTATCGCTCCTTCAATCTTCCTTTGTGTCTGTCTATCTATCAATCTATCTGTCTATCTGTTTATAAGGAGGAGCATAGATAACAGTTTGGGGAGGGGAGTTTAACATCCTCCCCATCCTTCCTCTCCTCCCCTCTTCCTTCTTCTTCCTCCTACCTCTTTCCTCCCCTGATCATCTCCCTCTTTCCCGCAATCCTTGACTTCCTCTCCCCTTTCTCCTTCTCTTCTCCCCTTCTCCAGCATCCTCCCCCTCTCCTCCTCTTCCTCCCCCATTCTCCTCCTCTTCCTCCCCCCTTCTCCTCATCTTCCTCCCCCTCCTCCTCCTCTTCCTCTTTTTCCGCCCATGCACCAATATCTCCCCTTCCCTTTCTCCTCCTCCTCTCCCCCACCCATGTAACGTTTCCTCCCATTCCCCTCCTCCCCCTCACTCCCCCCTTTCCCTACTCCTCCCCTCCCTCTCCCCAACACGAAACTAAACTGACTTTCCCCTCAGATTTCATTCTCCCCTCTTCCCCTTCCTCCTTCCCCCATTCCCCCTCCCTCCTTCTCCCCCCTCCTACCTCCCTCATCCTCCCTCTCCCATCCTCCCCTCTTCCCCACCTCCTCCCCTTCTTCCCCTTCCTCCCTCCCTCTTCCCCACCTCCTCCCCTTCTTCCCCTTCCTCCCTCCCCCATCACCCCTCATGTTCCCCTCCTCCCCTTCCATTCCTCCTCTTCCCCACCCACCCCCACGTTTATGTTCCTTTCCACCCCTCATCCTCACCCCCTTCCCCCGTTCCTCCCTCCCCCATTATCAGCCCCTTCCCTCCTCCCTTCCCCATCCTCTCCTCCCCCTCCTTCCCTCCCCATCACCAGCCTCGGGGATGTTCTCCCTCTCTCCCTCCCTCCTTCCTCCCTCCTACTCTTCTTCTTTCTCCCCTGTTCCTCCTTCTCTCTTCTCTCTCTCTCTCTCTCTCTCTCCTTCTCTCTTCCCCGTTACCTCCCTCTCTTCTCTTTCTCCCTTACCTCCCTCTCATTCCCTTTTTCTTCCCTCCCTTCCTTTTTTTCTTTCTTTCTTTCTTTCTTTCTTTCTTTCTTCTCTATACCAGTCATCCCTTGTTACAGTATACCCCCCCTTCCCCCAATAACCCCCCCACCCTCTTCTCCCCCTCCTCCCTTATCGCTTTATCTTCACGCAGAGAACGCCCCCTACCCCCTCCTCCTCCTCCTCCTCCTCCCCGCTTTCTTTGTTGGCCCCAGTAACGCGATAGCAAGCGAGGACAGGAACACACACACACACACACACACACACATAAACACACACAGGCAAACGCAGAAAGACGCCAAATTGTGTGTGTGTGTGTGTGTGTGTGTGTGTGTGATGTCATCGGGGAGTGTTGCGTTTTGACACCTGGTGAGTCACGTGTGATAGGAGGAGGAGGAGGAGGAAGAGAGAGAGGAGAAGGGGTGAGGAACAAATATCACAAAGAGAATAACGATGATAATAATAATAATAATAATAATAATAATAATAATAATAATAATAATAATAATAATAATAATAATAGGGAGAAAAACAACAAAAGAAGGGAAGAAGAATCTGTTGAGAGAGAGAGAGAGAGAGAGAGAGAGAGAGAGAGAGAGAGAGAGAGAGAGAGAGAGAGAGAGAGAGAGAGAGAGAGCAATATATCCCCAGACATATCCACGTAATGCATCGTGTGTGTGTGTGTGTGTGTGAGAGAGAGAGAGAGAGAGAGAGAGAGAGAGAGAGAGAGAGAGAGAGAGAGAGAGAGATGAACCGGACTTAATATGAAAGGAAAAGAAGAAGAGGAAGAAGGAAGAAAAAGAAGAAGGAAAAGGAAAAAAGCAGAACAGAAATATCATACAAACTTAAGAAGGAAAATCATAAGAAAAATAATATGAAAAAAAAGTTATATGAAACAGAAAAGGAAGAAAGTTGAGTGGATCTTAAAGTCACCGCCGAGGGAGGAGGCGACGCGGAACCCTTGTTAAAGAGGAAGAAGAGGAGGAGGATTAAAACCTGATGAAGCAGAGAAGAAGAAGGAGATAAAGAATTAGGGAAGGAAAGGACGCAGTCAAGTAAGAGGGAAGGAAGGAGGAGGAGGAGGAGGAGGAGGAGGAGGAGGAGGAGGAGGAGGGGGAAGGAGGAGGAGGAGGAGGAGGAGAAAAAAACTGAAACTATATTAATTAAGAGGAAAATTATGAAGAGGAGAGTAAGATAATTGGGAAGAAAAGAATGCGATCATGCTACAGGAGGAGGAGGAGGAGGAGGAGGAGGAGGAGGAGGAGGTATAAGAGAAGAGGAAAAATGAACGACGATAAGGATTTGATCAAACATGCAGAGAGGAGGAGGAGGAGGAGGAGGAGAAGAAAGAGGAGGAAAAGGAAGAGGAGGAGAGGTCTTCAGGGAGAATATGCTTGTGATCTTAAGAAGGGAGGTGATATGGGTGAAGGGGGGGGGGTAGGGGGGGTGATATGGAAGGGGTGGTGACGGTGGTGGTGGAGAGGCTAACGTCATACATACACACATACATACATACATATATACATACATACATACATACATACATACATATATACATACCTTTTGTCACCAACGACGGGCCAAATTTGCGGCTTTACCGTGTACCAGCGATGGGCCAAATTTGCGGCTTTACCGTATACCAGCGACGGGCCAAATTTGCGGCTTTACCGTATACCAGCGACGGGCCAAATTTGCGGCTTTACCGTATACCAGCGACGGGCCAAATTTGCGGCTTTACCGTATACCAGCGACGGGCCAAATTTGCGGCTTTACCGTATACCAGCGATGGGCCAAATTTGCGGCTTTACCGTATACCAGCGATGGGCCAAATTTGCGGCTTTACCGTGTACCAGCGATGGGCCAAATTTGCGGCTTTACCGTATACCAGCGACGGGCCAAATTTGCGGCTTTACCATATACCAGCGATGGGCCAAATTTGCGGCTTTACCGTATACCAGCGACGGGCCAAATTTGCGGCTTTACCGTATACCAGCGATGGGCCAAATTTGCGGCTTTACCGTGTACCAGCGACGGGCCAAATTTGCGGCTTTACCGTATACCAGCGACGGGCCAAATTTGCGGCTTTACCGTATACCAGCGATGGGCCAAATTTGCGGCTTTACCGTATACCAGCGACGGGCCAAATTTGCGGCTTTACCGTGTACCAGCGATGGGCCAAATTTGCGGCTTTACCGTATACCAGCGATGGGCCAAATTTGCGGCTTTACCGTGTACCAGCGATGGGCCAAATTTGCGGCTTTACCGTATACCAGCGACGGGCCAAATTTGCGGCTTTACCGTGTACCAGCGATGATATTTGAACCTTCAATATTTTTTAACGAAAAGATATGTGTCTCCGGCGTGGTATCTTACCTTATCTTTATCTTGGCAACATTTTTTGACTGAATACGAAAAAAACAACAACAAAAAAGTCTTGTTCTTATCGCTCAAGGCTCAACATCTTCGTACGTGTGAGTGGACAGTTAAAAAAAAAGAAGAAAAAAACTTGTATAATCTTCAGACCTTTAATAAAAAAAATATGCATCAGGTGTCATTTCCATATCGTGTTTCGTTATCGAGGCGAGACTTAAAAAAAGGAAAAAAAAAATATTACCTTGAAGTCTCCTTATTATCAACCATGAAATATATATCTAAACTCAGTGTCATTGTTGTTATTATTATTATTATTATTATTATTATTATTATTATTATTATTATTATTGTTATTATTATTGTGTATATGCAGTGTTGTGAGGCAGGTCGTGAAGATGAAAATACGAATGTTGTTGTTGTTGTTGATATTGTTGTTTTTGTGGTGGACCAAGTGGAGGTAGTGAAAGTGTAGATGAAAGATGAGAACGAAGAATAGGGAGAAATGATGATGGTGATGAGGAGGAGGAGCGTATGGTGATGAAGGGGATTAGGATGAAGAGGAGGAGGGAGAGGTGATGATGATGATGATGGGAAGAAGAAAGAAAGAAGGAAAGAAGGAAGGAAGAAGCAAACTAAACATGGTGATAACTTTTCCTTTTCGCACATAATCGTTCATTGAGTGACTGAGCGGACTGAGCGTAACTAGGCTGGTGGAGGTGGTGATTGTTGTGGTAGTGGTGGTGGTGGTGGTAGTGGTGTTATGCGTAGGGCCTCATTGCGTAAGTGTGAGGGTTTCACAAGGCCGTGAGGGGGGGTGACGCAGGTTTTTTGCGGCCGTGAAGGGAAGGGAAGGGAATGGATGGAAGGAGAGGGAGAAAGGGATGGGAAGTGAAGGGAAAGAGAGAGGAAAGGAGGAAGGGGCGGGAAGGAAAGGAAAGGGATGGGAAGGAAGGGAAGGAGAGGACTGGGAAGGAAAGGAAAGGGAAGGAAAGGAAAGGAAAGGAAAGGAAAGGAAAGGAAAGGAAAGGAAAGGAAAGGAAAGGAAAGGAAAGGGAGGGAAGGGAAGGAAAAAACAAGGAAAGGAATGGAAAGGGAAGGAAAAGGAAGGGAAGGAAACGAGAGGAAAGGAAAGGAAAGGGCTGGGAAGGAAAGAAAAGAAAAGGGAGGGAAGGGAAAGAAAAATCAAGGAAAGGAAGGGAAAGGAAAGGAATGGAAGAGAAGGGATGGGAAAAGAGGAAGGAGTGGGAACGGAAGGGAATAGAATAAAAAGGGAAGAGAAGGGATGGGGTTGCGTCAGCGGGGGGTCGATTCAGGGCGGTCATCTGGATTGGTAATATAAGACACCTTCGCTTCTCACATCAGCTATTTCTAAAGGTCAAAGAGGGGGTCAGTTGGGTTCTAATGAGTGCTTCCTTAGTTCACGGTACAGAAGAAGCGTCAAACTACCACCAGGGCCATAAAACTACTCATGGAAATGCCCACAACTCCTATGAAAGCCTTGTGAAATATGTGAACTTGCGCAACGGAGTCTTTAGTAATACGGCCCCTGGTCTTTTCAATCACCAAATCGGTATTGAAATGTCTGTGTGGTGGTTAGTCAGCAAGGCGCGGTGTTGAATATGAATGAGCTGCTCTCTACAAGTCAATTCGCCAGCCTGCACAACCTAATCAAATAGACACATCTTCAAAACCATCATCTTCAGCCGTACAAGCCCACTGAAGAATGAAGGCCTTTGTGTGTTCTCTGACCCAAGATGCTCGCTTACTGTTATCTCTTCTTGTTATTCGCAGCTTTTTTTTTTTTTATCAGGATCATTTTTTTTATTAGGACACCTCTCCTCCCCTATTTGACCTTGCTTTTGGACACCTCTTTTGTTTCTTTTTTAGGAGCAGCGAGTAGCGGGCTTTTTTTTTTATTATTGTTTTCTTTTTTGTGTGTGCCCTTGAGCTGCCTCCTTTGTTGTAAAAAAAAAAAAAAATCTCATTGCTCAATATAGTCAATTCTCAAGGATGGGATTTATTGCCAGGAAGGAATAAATGTTTGACTAAGCATTCTTTTAAAAAACATGGTCCTGAGAAAAGTTAAACCTAACCTTCCCTAACCTAAATTAATTAAGATCACTTCGAGACATCACCGAAATGACACTATATATTTTTTTTTTAACATACAAGATCACTGTAAGGAAAGTTTAAAGATCACCTAACCTAACCTGACCCAACCTGACCTTTCCTAACCTAACCCTAACCTAACCCGAAATGACACTATATTTATTTCACCATACAACAAAATCACTCTAAGGAAAGTTTAAAGATCACCTAAACTAACCAGACCTAGCCTAGCCTGACCCAACCTAACCTTTCCTAACCTAACCTTAACTAACTTAACCTAATCTTACCTAAACTGACCTACCTTACCTAACCTAACCTGACGTAACCTAACCTGACCTAACCTATCCTGACCCAACCTAACCTTTCCTAACCTAACCCAAACTAACTTAACCTAACCTAACCTAACCTAGCCTGACCTAACCTAACCTAACCTAACCTAACCTAACCTTTCCTAACCTAACCTTTCCTAACCTAACCCAGACTAACTTAACCCAAACTAACCTAACCTAACCTAACCTTTCCTAACCTAACCCAGACTAACTTAACCTAACCTTACCTAAGCTAACTTACCTTAACCTAACCTAACCTAACCTGGCGTAACCTTCAGATCGCTCCGCCACCTACCGCTCGAGACACCAACGAAATGGCACTAACTCACTTTTCTTATCGGGTCTTTTAACTTTATAGAGGTATGTGTCGCGAGAACCTGTTTTTGTATACCATCTGTTCCGTCCTTGATCCCTCTCCATTACCATAAAACGAAAGCCTCCTGTTCTTTAATGTTCTTGTCATCTGTTTTGCCTCATGGAGAAACTCGTCGCGGGAACCTTTTTATATATCTTCTGTTCCGTCCTTGTTCTGTCACACTTACCATAGATATATAACCCTCATGTTCTTATGTTCTTGTGTTAGGCTTAGAGGCATTGATCGCGGGCCGGTTATCGCGTGGAACCTAACTGCTGTGAATTATTACGGACCCCAGAGGCTCAGTAGGTGCGCCGCGGGGAGCCTCAGCCGTATATATATTATGTTAGTCCCATGTTCTTCAGCAACCCGGCGCCCAGTTTCACATATTTGAGCCTTTGAGGCTCTCGTAGGAGTTTCGAACATTTCCAGGGGTAGTTTTTGACCCTGGTGGTAGTCTGACCCTTCTTCTGTACCTTGGACCTAAAATACCACTTGTTAGAACCCGATTGATCTCCTTTTTGGCCATTGTAAATTGTTGACGTGGAGAGGCGGACAGTCATAGGAGTTTGCGGCATTTCCAGGGGTAGTTTTATGACCCTGGTGGTACTCTGACCCTTCTTCTGTACCGTGAACCTAAAATACCACTCGTTAAAAAGAACCCTGGTAGTACTCTGACCCTTCTTCTGTACCTTGAATCTAAAATACCACTTGTTAGAACCCGACTGATCTCCCTTTTGCTTGGCCTTTGAAAGTAGTTGATGTGAGAGGCTGGAGAGTCTGGGAACACCGCCGTCCGCCCAGCCTCGGCCTCAGCTCCCCGGCGGCCACCAGCGTGCCTCCCGCCGCCCGCGTATATGCCGTCGCTACAGGGATTCCCCATTACCGGCGCCCGTTTTTGTCTGCGTGTACGACGAGCGGCGGCCGACGAGGTGCCTTTGAGGAGGGTTTTATAAGGCGTGTGGAAATGAAGGGGCGGGATGTGTAGGGAGCGGATGGGGCTGATTAAGGCTGGGGTTCTACTTTTTATGGCCAGGTGTGGAGAGGACGGGGCAACGGAACGGGATGTGGAAGGCACGGGACGACGGGGCAGCCTGTGGAAGGGACGGGGCGACGGGGCAGCGTGTGGAAGGGACGGGGCGACGGGGCGACGGGTCTTTTTTGTTTTTAAGGCTGGACGGGGTGTGGATGGGACGGACAGGGTTTGATAATACGGTAAAACTGAATTGAAAAGTAGGAAAATGTGGGGGAAAAAGATAATAAAATGAGGGGAGGAATAAACGGAGACATGGAGGAAAGGAAGAAGAAGAAGAAGAAGAAGAAGAAGAAGACGCAGTAGGAGCAGTGACGATGGTATAGACTATTGACGAAGACGCAGTGACTGAATGACCGAGGGAGGAAGGAAGGGAAATTAGGCCGAGTGAGCGGAAGAAGGGGAAGGTTGGATTAAGGGGGGGAAGGAAGGGGAAGAACTCGTGTGCCTGTACTTGCCCCCCCTCCTCTTAGCCCCCCCCCCCCCCAACCTCCCCTCAATCCCCCTTTCAAGGATCCACGTGCCGCCCCTTGAGCGTCCCAGGGTGTTTACGATGGCTGGCGACTAATGAGGAGGAGGAGGAGGAGGAGGAGGATTAGATTTAGTAATGGAGAAGGAAGGAATAAAATGAAGGAAAGTAGAAAAGAAATAAAAGAATAGAAGAAGAAGAGGAAGGAGAAGGAGAAGATAGTGGTTTTGATGGAAGCTTATGGGAAAAAGAAAAAGGGGGAGAGGAGAGAAAGAGGAAGAGGAAAAAAGAGAACTTGAGTATAACGTGGATGTGAGGTGGAGAGGAGGAGGAAGAGAAGAGGGGAAAAAGGAGAGGAAAAAAATGAAAGTAGAGGAAGAAAGAGGACTTAATGGTGAGGTAGAAGAGGAAGAAAAAGAAGAGGAAAGGAGGAGGACTCGAATAAAAGGTGGATGTTAGGTTGGCTGAGGAGGAGGGGTGGATGTAAGATGGGTGACAGGTGGAGATGTGGAAGGGATGCTGAGATGAAGAGATGGAAGGATACGAGTTGTGGGATGTGGAGGAGATGAGATGAGGATGCTGAGCGAGGATGTGAGAAAGTACAGGTAAGTTCGGGAGGAAAAAGGTAAGGTTAGGGTGTTTAAGAAGACTTGGGGAGGAGAAGGGAGGTGAGGGGATGAGATGGGGAAGGGGAGATTGGGATGCTGAGAGAGATGAGATAAGAATGCTGAGGGAGGATGTGAGAAAGTACAGGTGAGTTCGGGAGGAAAAAGGTAAGGCTGGGGTGTTAAAGAAGACTTGGGGAGGAGAGGGGGAGATTGGGGTGCTGGGGAGAGTAGAAGTGAGAGAACTCGTTGGGGTGAAGGATGGGGTGATCAGATTGGCAATGGGGTGTCTTTTTTCTTCTATACCTCCTCCTCCTCCTCCTCCTCCTCCTCTATTTTATGCAGGCTATACCGTTACCTCAATTTCTCATATTTTTCCTCCTCCTCCTCCTCCTCTTCCTCTTCCTTCTCTTCTTCTCTCCTCTTTTATGCAGGCTATACCGTCACCTCCATCTCTTTTATTCTTCCTCCTCCTCCTCCTCCTCCTCCTCCTCCTCCTCCTCCTCCTCCTTCATCACCACCATCACCCATACACTCCCATACACTCCGCCTCGTCAACACCTCATTACTCTTCCATCATCACCACCACCACCACCACTACCACCACCACCACCACCGTACATATATCTGTCATCACCACCTCCGCCTAACGTCCTTGCACCACCACCATCACCATCATCATCACCAGCCGTATCTCTCTCTCTCTCTCAACACCACCATTCACACGGCTCCCTCCCTCCCATCATCACCATCACCTCCATCACCACCTCTTCAACACCATGACCATTACCTTCCCACAGAGGTCGGTATTACAAGACACTCGCTCCTAACATCACCTATTTCTAAAGGTCAAAGAGGGGGTCAGTCGGGTTCTAATGAGTGTTTCTTCAGATTCATGGTACAGGAGAAGACTCACACTACCACCAGGGTCATAAAACTACCCTTGGAAATGCCCACAACTCCTATGAAAGCCTTGTTAAATATGTGTTCTTGGGTTGCGATATGATTTGTAATACGACCCGTCTCTGGCTGCCATTGAAACTGTTTTCCAAGGCCACAGAGAAGATTAACCAGGTTTTCATGCGTGATTTCCCATTCAAGACGCAGAAGTCGTGTGAAACTACCACCGGAATCACGAAAGAGTCCATAAAAATCCCATTCAGGAACTTCTACGAGAGACTTCAAACAAGCGTACTGAGGACCCGAAAGGTTTGAGAATACGGACTGTAGAGAGGAGACGATGAGGGAGAGAGAGTTAGAGGAGTGTTTGTATAAAGGGAGAACAAATGGTTTATGTGACGCAGGAAAGAGAGAAGAGAATAGAGGAGAGAGAAAGAAGAGAAGATGACAAGAAAGCGGGTTGAGAACGGAAGAAAAACTTGAAGGAGAATAAGATGACGGGGAAGAGAGAGTTTAAAGCGAGGAAGGACAAACACTGATGAGGCGCAGAAGAAAGAAGAGAGGAGAGAGAAAGAAGAAGAGGTGACAAGAAAACTGGTTGAGAGCAGAAAAAGAACTTGAAGGAGAATAAGGAGATGACGAGGAAGAGAGAGTTTAAGCGAGGACAAACGCTGATCAGACAAGAGAGAGAGAGAGAGAGAGAGAGAGAGAGAGAGAGAGAGAGAGAGAGAGAGAGAGAGAGAAAGAGAGAGAGAGAGAGAGAGAAGGGATAGCTGGTCAGGGCTGCCGGCGACATTAGGACAAAAGACGTGTGATAACAAACCAATCTATCCCTATTGTGTAACCCATACCGACAGTCTCTTGGGGCAGGTCAAGACACCCGCGCCCGTATCATCCATTCTCCTCCTCTTACCCTTCCCAGGCCTTCCCATCCCCTTCCCAGACCATTCTTACGGCTGCAAAGTTTGTGACAAAATATCAGTCATAAAAATATTGATACTTTTAAATACATTTCCCTTTACAATAAGAAATATAACTCTATTTATTTATGATTTATTCGAAGGGGAGGAGGAGGTTGTGGTGCTGGTATGATGGTGAGTATGTTATGGTAGTATGATGGTGTATGGATAGAGCGTGGTGGTGGTGTGGTAGTGAGTGGTATGAAAGGTATTATAGTGAGGAAGGATAATGAGGAAGAAATGAAGAAGAAAATGAAGTGAAAAGGAAGAAAAATATTTGTGGATGAGGAGGAGGAGAAACAAAATGGAAGAGAAAAAGAATAAATTAGTTAAGCAGATAAGCAGAAAAAAGAAGAAAAAGAAAGAGAGAAGAAAAGAGAAGAACAAAAACGGATGAGAAGCAGAAAAAAAAGAAAAAGAAAGAGAGAAAGAAGGATTAAAAACAAAGACGGATGAGAAGCAGAAAAAAGAAGAAAAAGAAAGAGAGAAAGAAAGATTAAAAACAGAGACGGATGAGAAGCAGAAAAAATGAAGAAAAAGAAAGAGAGAAGAAAAGATTAAAAACAGAGACGGATGAGAAGCAGAAAAAAAGAAGAAAAAGAAAGAGAAGAACAAAATATTAACAACAACAACAACAAAGACGGATGAGGAGCGGAAAAAAAAGAAGAAAAAGAAAGAGAGAAGAAAAGATTAAAAACAGAGACGGATGAGAAGCAGAAAAAAAGGAGTAAAAAAGACGAAGAAGAACAAGAAAAAAAAAAAAAAGGAGACTGCAGACCACTGATACAAGTCGACCTACTCACTGAAGCCTGCACGCCCTGCCTCACTGACCTTCTATTGAGAGGAGGAGGAGGAGGAGGAGGAGGAGTCTTAATAGCATTTGATTGTGTTACAGGAGGCACTGGTTAAGAGGGTGTGGGGTTGTGTGTGTGTGTGTGTGTGTGTGTGTGTGTGTGTGTGTGTGTGTGTGTGGTTATAGGGTCAGTTTCACAGTTCCCCATGATGGGTTAGTAAGCTTCCAAACCAATACCAGAGCCTTCGAAATTACCTTGTATAGTGTCTGGTGTTTATATTTAAGTTCACAAATTTGATGAAACTATACACGAAAAGTCGTGTGTATTTAGTGTGGCATCGAAGACCTCACCGTTTTGGATTGTATGGGATTCTATAGTTTGGTTCGGGCTGTTACGAAGACGCTGTGTTGGACTGTGGAATCGGCTCTTAGTGATGCAGACCCATTCAGGAGGAGGTGGTGGTGGTGGTGGTGGTGATGGTAGTTGTGGTACAGAGAAAGTATGAGTAAGTAAAGAAGAAGGAAGTAGGAGAAGAAAAATGGGAAGAGAGGAAAATACGTAATGACCCAATGCCCGCTACTCGACAGCCATTGGTCCTTTGTGTATGTTATTGGGTTAACCCGGTAGCTGCAGGGATCATGTTTCTAAAAGGCCCCTCTAAGCGAGAAAAATGAGAAAAAATCATCACTCACGCAAACCATTTCATAATATATATCAACGCATTTGTGAGCAGTTTGTGCATCATCTATTTTTGGGGAGTTTATATCATGGCAAAAATTTGGCCCGTACGTCGCTCGCTGGTACACGGTCGCTGCTACTGGGTTAAGGGAAGGAAGGGAAACGAAGAGGTGTCGGGGGTTGATTCTGCTTGTATCTCCTTGCGTCTCTTCACTCAGCGCCTCGTCAGTGAAGAGTTCGAGGTTGCCAGCATCGCTCACTCTCATGGGTAAACCTGTGTTGAGAGAAGAGGAAGATGGTGATTATGGTTTAGTTAGTGTCTCTCTGGTCTTTGTTTGGTTATCTCTTTCTATCTATCCATCTATCTCTCTGTCTATTTTCCCCCACTCTCACACACAAAAAAATCCTAGCTCCGTGGTGTAGTGGATAACGTCCTTGTCTCACCCGGCAAGCTGAGGTTCCCGCCTTGATCATGCCATAAGGTTTTTCGCTGGAAGGATTGGTTGGCTACTGGCCCCTCATGAGCCAGGAGGGTGCGGGTGGGAGATTTTGGGTCATTTTCTTAAACATTTCGTCGCCCAAGAGCACAAAATTGACAAGGCTTTCGTAGGAGTTTTTGGGGCATTTCCAGTGGTAGTTTTAGGACCCTTCTGGTAGTCTGACCCACAAAATCACTCATTAGAACAAGACTCATCTCCTTTTCGGCCTTTGGAAACAGGTGGTGTGAGGTTGGAAGCATTTGAGAATACGAACCTTTGCGCTAAAACTACCACTGGAAATGCCCCAAAACTCCTACGAAATCCTTGTCAATTTTGTGCTCTTTGGTGACGAAATTTTTGAGAAAATGCCCCAAATTCTCTTTCTGGGCGGGTACTTGCTGGCGATCACTTATCCAGCACGCGATCAGACCGAGGTGGTGAACGTATGAATGACAGTTTACGACACACGCTAGCAGGAGCGTGGACCTTGCCGCCGCCCCTCCCCGGCACCAGCATCACCATTGTTGATTGTCACGCCGCACTCCCGCCGTCACCATGTTTACCATCATTATTTCCGCCACCATTGTCACGCCGCCACCACCACTACCACCTGACGACACCTTCCACGGCGACGCGGCCTTCCTGTGGGGCGTCAGGGCTCGGGACACCGATGTTTGTTTTCTCGTATGTTTGTCGTCTCAAAGTCACGTTTATTATTGTCATGGCGTCGTCAGCTCGCTGGGTGGTGGCCGCGGCGGTGGTGGTGGTCGTGGCCGCGCGGGGGTGCCGCGCCCAGCACACGCAGGACAACATGCGTCTCGGGGACGCGCTGCGCTGGCCCGGCGGCGCAGTCACCTACCACCTGGGCACCAACCTGACGGGCGAGACGCTGCGCCACATCAAGGAGGTGGTGGAGAGCCTGGAGGCGGTCACCTGCCTCAGGTTCACGCCTCTCCGGGACCGCCCCGCCGCCGGCCTCGCCGCCAGGGTGCTGTACATCCGCCGCGGGCGCAGCTGTTTCTACGAGAAGGTGGGCCCCGACGGCACGGGCTCCGTGCTGCTCAGGCTAAACAGGAGGTGCTCCGGGCGGCGCGGCGCGCTGCTGCACATGTTCCTGCACGTGCTGGGCGTGCGCCACGAGCACCAGCGCTACGACAGGAATTTCTACGTCACCGTCAACCACCACAACATCGCGCCCGCGCTCGTCAGCCAGTACACGCGGCACAGCTGGGCTGCGAGCTACGTGGCCAGCGCGGGGCTGCCCTACGACTACACCAGCGTAATGCACCACAAGCCCGACGCCTTCGCCGTGGACCCCAGCGAGCCCGTTCTGTGGCCGCTGGTGCCGTGCGCCCGGGCCGTCATTGGCCAGCAGGACGGGATGAGTCGCTCCGACGTGGCCAGACTCAACCGCCTCTACGGGTGCGAAAAACACTACCTTGGCAACGACATCATCGGGGCGGTGCCCTACCTCAAGTGGCGGCGGCACGCCTTCAGGCTGCGGCAGCTGCAGGACCACCGCCGCTGGTGAGCCACGCCATGCCGCGGCCGACAGTGGCTGGCTCGCGTGACCAACTCCTGCTGCAAGATAAATCCCCCTATGTACTAACCCTAAACTCACATCCTATCGCTTGTTATATCACTAAGACTGCCAACACAGCTGCCTGCTTGCTTTAAGACAACTCTTTACCTTATTTACTTTCCCAGGTGTTCACCTGTGTATTAGCCTGCTGCAGCGGCTCCATTGACAGTACCTACAAGTTGAAACCCTTGGCTTGGATTCCCTCCACCGCGGCGTCGCGCTCCCTCTGTCCAAGTCCCGGAGGCTCCAGGCGAATTGCTGACGGCTGGCAGGAGTTGCGTCTTCTCTCCACTCCCGCCGCCTCGCCGGCCATGCATCCCCGTCCAGGGCATGTTATCGGGGCGTTGTCGCGCGTGTAACTTGGTTTATGTGCCTTTTTATTACTCCTTATCGCGGAATTTACATGAATTAGTCGCCCAGGTAACAGGATGCTCCTTGGTCCCCGACACGCCGGGAATGTGACGCCCGGGTGAGCAAGGGGGAGGGGGGAATACAAGCCTGTGTGTGTGTGTGTGTGTGTGTGTGTGTGTGTGTGTGTGTGTGTGTGTTAGGAAAATGAAAAATAAAGGGAGATACAGAGGAGAGAAGAGGAAGAGAAAAGAATAGGAGGGGCAGAGTGTGTGTGTGTGTGTGTGTGTGTGTGTGTGTGTGTTGACAGGAGCGAGAACAGGATCGTAAATGTCAAGATGCTGTCGTTAGCTGTTTAAATCTGGAGTCTGGCGTTTCCCGTGGCAGCTCAACCGTAAGTCAGTTCGTCCTAATGAACTCGACGAGCAGGCCGCGCCCACTGCCACGCCGCGACGACGCTTATCACGCGTTGACGGACGAGGAGCGGGGAGCGTGGCCTGATTAAGTTGACTAATAGCAGACAGTCAACAGGGGAAGGGGTAAGATGCGGGGCTTGCTCCTCGACGACATTTCCTTCCTCTCTGCGACCTGAGCTGCTTCATGAGGGCAGTGCTTAAGTCAGGGCTTGAGTTATAGCTGAGGCGTGTTGTTGTT
>NC_066514.1:25807354-25809854 GCF_024679095.1 Eriocheir sinensis
AATATTTGTGAGGTAGAGAAATTAACAGAGGAAGCTAAATAAAGAAAATGAGGTTTAAGGAAGAGGAGGGCGTTTAGATAATTTATCAGTTGCTAAGAAAAATATTTCAGCGTTATAGAAATTTGTAAAAGTAAAAAGCCTAATAAATAAAGATAGGTTGTATATAGTTTATCCATTTGCTTTTAAAAAATATTTCAGAGGTAGAGAAATTTACGGAAGAAGCCAAATAAATAAAGGGAGGTTGAAAGAAGAGAATAGCGTTTTAGATAGTATAATAAATAAAAGGAGGTTGTATATAGTTAATCAATAAATTGAGGTAAAAATAAGGGGTTAGAGAATTATTATATATATATATATATATATATATATATATATATATATATATATATATATATATATATATATATATATATATATATATATATATAAATATATATATATATATATATATATATATATATATATATATATATATATATATATATATATATATATATATATATATATATATATATATATATATATATATATATATATATATATATATATATATATATATATATATATATATATATATATATATATATATATATATATATATATATATATATATATATATATATATATATATATATATATATATATATATATATATATATATATATATATATATATATATATATATATATATATATATATATATATATATATATATATATATATATATATATATATATATATATATATATATATATGTAATCACTATTACGAAGATTTATTTTTTCTTTTTTCTTTAGTCCGATAAGAATTATTAACGTCCTTTACACCAAAACCGTCCGATATGTTTTCTGATGTCTTTTGGGAGGAGAAAACACAGAGGTAAAACAAGCCGAAAAGAAAGAAAGGAAAATACAGGAATAGTATGTACCTCCTTTATTTATTACGGTTCTTCTGTAAATTTCTCAACCATGAAATATTTTCTTAGCAACTAGATCAACTATATATAACCTCTTTTTATTTATTAGTCTTTTTTTTCTGTAAATTTTCTACCGCTGAAATATTTGTATTATAAATTGTATCAACTATATATATATATATATATATATATATATATATATATATATATATATATATATATATATATATATATATATATATATATATATATATATATATATATATATATATATATATATATATATATATATATATATATATATATATATATATATATATATATATATATATATATATATATATATATATATATATATATATATATATATATATATATATATATATATATATATATATATATATATATATATATATATATATATATATATATATATATATATATATATATAGTTTGAAGCGTTTGAGAATTTACAGAAGAACCGTAATAAATAAAGGGAGGTACATACTATTCCTGTATTTTTCCTTTCCTTTCCTTTTCGGCTTCGTTTTACTCGTGTTTTCCTCTTAAAGACAGTTGAAAAAACATATCGGACGGTTTTAGTTCCAGGACGTTAATAATTCTTGGCCGGACTAAAGAAAAAGAAAAATAAATCTTCGTTTTACTGGATTACATTACGTACAGTGAATTAAGTTATATATATATATATATATATATATATATATATATATATATATATATATATATATATATATATATATATATATATATATATATATATATATATATATATATATATATATATATATATATATATATATATATATATATATATATATATATACATTTACAGAAGAATAATAAATAATAGGAGGTTGAAGGAAGGAGATAGCGTTTAGACAGTTGATCAGTTGCGAAAAATATCGCAACGTGAGAGGAATTTACAGAAGAAAAAGACTAATAAATAAAAGGAGGTTGAAGGAAGAGGATAGTGTGTGTGTGTGTGTGTGTGTGTGTGTGTGTGTGTGTGTGTGTGTGTGTGTGTGTATATATATATATATATATATATATATATATATATATATATATATATATATATATATATATATATATATATATATATATATATATATATATATATATATATATATATATATATATATATATATATATATATATATATATATATATATATATATATATATATTATTTTTCAGAAAATATGTTCGTCATGTGCATAAGGCATAAAGTAATTTGTATTCATTTGCCTAACTCTAGGTATTGTACTACAAAATATAATACAGTCTCATGTACAGGACTTCACAGAATATAAATATGTGGATGAAAAGAGGGCGCGGTGATGACGGGAAGGTCGGGAAAGTTTGTGGCGTGTGAAATGCGTAAGGGTTAATTAAGACTGCAATGGCTCGTTCTCTCTATCTGTCTTTCTGTGTCTCTCACTCAGGGTCCTCCCATGACTCTACTCTGTGTTGTTAAGCTCAGTGGTACCTTGTTAAAGCGGCCCATACTTCTGTGGCCCCATGAACACCCTGTGGCACTCCTATAGGGCCACTTATGTCATCT
>NC_066514.1:25814854-25824854 GCF_024679095.1 Eriocheir sinensis
CCTATTGCATTGTGCTCAATAATAAGAAGAAAAACGAGAAAAGATGAGAAAAAAGAGGAAAAAAAATAATATTGATAATAAAAATAAGAAGAAGAAGAAGAAGAAAAAAAAAAGAGGAAAAAGAACAACAACAAAAACAACACTAACAAAATGAACAGGTGAGGAAATTAGGTAAAAAATAAAAGTTAAAAAAACGCAATATATAAAATGTCGAATTATAGCAACAGTTACGTAGTTCCCCCTCCAACGCTATCTAGTCCGTGGGAAGCTTTCGTTATACAGTACGCTAAGATTACATACATTTTCTGAATTGTCTACGCACAGTGTATTTTGCGTAACACACACACACACACACACACACACACACACACACACACACACACACACACACACACAGATAGCCCGATATGAGTTGCGTTCGTTTATTTATAAGAAAACTCCCAGACGTATAATTTTTCTCCTCTTTTTTTAATAATAATCTTACTATTGAAAAACTCGTTCTTTAAAATATCGCTGAATGAAAAGTCTTGCTTGGTATGTGAGGTGAAGGCAAGAGTGCAAATATGGTGGTGGTGGTGGTGGAGGTGGTGGAGGTGGAGGTGGAAGAGAAAGGAGGAGTGATTGGAGGAAGTGCTGTGTGTGGGAGACTAATATGGATGAGGGAGTGGAGGAGAGGTGAGGGGGGTTAAAGAGGGGGGGGCGTGGGTCAGCGAAGGGGAGGCTGGTGGTGGTGGTGGTGGTGATTGCGGTTGTGATTGTGGTGGTGGTGGTGATCGTAGTGGTAGTGGTGATGGTTGTGGTAAGGGTGTTGGAAGCAGTAATAGTGGTGGTTGTGGTAGTGGTGGTTGTGGTGGTGGTGGTTGTGGTGGTGGTGGTGATGATGGGGCAGTGGTGGGAGGCTGATGGTGATAGTATTGGCGATGGTGGTGGTGGTTGTGGTGGTGATGGTGGTGGTGATGGTGATGGTGGTAATCAGCTTCCCAGAGCACGTGTTGGGGACTGACCTGACTTCCTGACTCAATAATACAACACCACCACGCCCCGCCCCGCCCCGCCCCGCCCCGTCCTGTCCCATTCCCCGTCGCTTCCTCCATACCTCCGCCCCTTCACCCCCGCGCCCCTTGTCTGTCCATTTGTCTGTCTGTTCTTTATCTTCTCTCCCTTCTTCCCCTTTCTGTCTTCTTTTCCGCTCCACTACGTCTGTTTCAATCTCTCATTTTCTCCTCCATTCCTCTTCGTTTCTGTCTATACCTGTTTTCTCCTCTCCCCTTCACTTTCTCTCTTTTCTCTACCTGTCTTTTTCCTCTCATTTCCTACGTCTCTGTCTTAACCTGTTTCTTTTTCTTCCACTCTATGGCACTACGTCTGTCTCATCCTGTCTTTTCCGGTATTCCACTCTACTCTGTCCAGCGGGCTTTTTTTTATAGCGTTTTTTATTAGCGGGCTTTTTGATATAGCGAGTTTGTTTTTACAGCGGGCTTTTTTTTTAGCGGGCTTTTTCTATTGTTGTTTCCTTTTTTTTGTGCCCTTGTGCTGTCTCCTTTGCTGTAAAAAAAAAAAAAAATCCCTTCCCTCTCTCTTCTCTCCACCTTTCCTTCTGTATCTTCCTCCCTTTCTCTCTTCGTCCCTTCTCCCCTCCACCACCTCGCTCTCTCTCTACCTTCCCCTCTCTTGTCTACTGTATCTTTCCCAGCCTGTTTTCTCCATCTCCTGCATCTTCCTCTCTTCGTCCCTCCATCTCCTCCTCTCCACCACCTGTCGCCCTGTCTCCCATCACCCTCCCTCCGCCCCCCAGCTGTACCTTGCCGCCTCAGTGTCTCCGGAGCCTGTCTTGTGTCTCCTCAGCGCCCCGCCGTGTAGTTTCTCCCGGCATCCCCGCCCTGCTTTCATCTGCCGGCCCCTGTTTGTCTCCTAGCCCCGCCTTGCCTCCGAGCTGTCTACTGCTGTCCCCTCGCAACACACACACACAACCCACAGTTCCCCTCCTGTCCTTCACCGCTCTCTTGCTGTCTCGTCCCCTCTCTGTCTATCTCTGTTTCCTCGCAACACACACACACACACACACACACACACACACACACACACACACACACCGCCCCCTCCTCCTGTCTTTCACCGTCTATTTGCTGTCTTTTTGTAGCCTCACCGCCTTTCTGTCTATCTCTGTCCCCTCGCAATAGTTTCCATCCACCCCGTCGTTCTTCCTCCTCCTCCGGCTCCTCCTCCCCCCCGGCCGTCGTCCCCCGCAGACCCGCCCTTACGTATTGTCCTCCCAGATAGGTATTAATGTGAACTGCCTCCCTCGCCGCCGCCCGGAGTGAGATTCCCCTCTACATTTGCCTTTACATGACCGTTCGGCCGCTTTGTCCTCCTAATGCGCAGCTCTGTTCTCGCCGCCGTGTATGTGTGTGTGTGTGTGTCGGGAAAGGAAGGTTGGCTGAGTGAGGGCATTGCGTTTGTGTGTGTGTGTGTGTGTGTTACTACCGAGAAAGGGAGAGAGAGGGGGTGAGGAGGAAGGAGGGTTGGGCGCTGCGGGGTCAACACCATCACCACCACCACCACCATCATCATCATCAGCATCCAGCGCCCCACGTCACCACCGCCGCCGTCGCCGCCCCGTCTGCCGCTCCTCCGAGGCTGCCCCGTGCCGCGCTGGGTGGGCCGGAGAAAGGGTGTCGTGCCCCGGAGTGGGTGGAGGGGAGGAGAGGGGAAGGGTGAGGTGGGGGAGGGGAGAGGAATGGTGAAGGAGGGGTGGGTCAGGATGCACGCTGGCTGGAGCTGTTGCCGGCGTGCCCAGGCTAGTGTCGACAACCTGAAACGGGCGCCCTAACCCTTCCCCTCTCCCTTCCCTCTACTTCCCCTCTCCCTCCCCTCTACTTCCCCTCTCCCTTCCCTCTACTTCCCCTCTCCCTCCCCTCTACTTCCCCTCTCCCTTCCCTCTACTTCCCTCTCCCGTCCCTCTACTTCCCCTCGCCCTCCCCTCTCCCTCTCCCTTCCCTCTCTTCCCTCTCCTTCCCTCTACTTCCCCTCTCCTCCCCTCTACCCCTCTCCCTTCCCTCTACTACCCCTCTCCCTTCCCTCTACTTCCCCTCTCCCTTCCCTCTACTTCCCCTCTCCCTTCCCTCTACTTCCCCTCTCCCTCCCCTCTACTTCCCCTCTCCCTTCCCTCTACTTCCCCTCTCCCTTCCCTCCCCCTTCCCCTCTCCCTCCCCCCACTTCCCTCCTCCCCACTTCCCCTCTCCCTCCCCTCCCTCTCCCCCTCCCTCCCCTCTACTTCCCCTCTCCCTCCTCTTCCCCTCCCTCCCTCTATTCCCTCTCCCTCCCCTCTACTTCCCTCTCCCTTCCCTCTCCCCCTCCCTCCCCCACTCCCCTCTCCTTCCCTCTCTTCCCCTCTCCCTTCCCCTCTCCCTCCCCCCTCTCTTCCCCTCTCCCCCTCTACTTCCCTCTCCCTTCCCCTCCCCCTCTCCCTTCCCCTCTCCGTTCCCCTCCCTTCCCTCTCTCCTTCCCTCTACTTCCCCTCTCCCTCCCTCTACTTCCCCTCTCCCTTCCCTCTCTTCCCTTCTCCCTTCCCTCTACTTCCTCCTCCCTCCCTCTGCTCCCCTCTCCCTCCCCTCTACTTCCCCTCTCCCTTCCCTCTACTTCCCCTCTCCCTTCCCTCTACTTCCCCTCTCCCTTCCCTCTACTTCCCCTCTCACTACCCTCTACTTCCCCTCACCCTTCCCGCGACATCCCATCTCCCTTCCCTCTACTTCCCCTCTCCCTTCCCTCTACTTCCTTCTCCCTTCCCTCTACTTCCCTCTCCCTCCCCTCTATTTCCCCTCTCCCTCCCCTCACTCCTATTGCTCCCCTCCCCCTCCCCTCCCCTCCCCTGCTTCTTCCTCTCACCTTCCCTCTCCCTTCCCCATCTCCCTATCTTCTTCCCATTTCCCTACCCTCCCCTTTTCCTCTACCTCCCCTCTCCCTTCCCTCTCCCTCTCTACCTTCTTCGCTCCCTCACCCTGCCCCCTCTCCGCCCCCTCATCTTACCCTCTCCGCTCCCCTCAGCCTATCATCACCTTCCCCTCCCCCTCCCCTCCCTTTCCCTCTCCCTCTTCTCTCCCCCTCATCTCCTTTTCGTTTCTCTCCCCTCTTCTGCCCCTCTCCTTCCCCTTCCTTCCCCTACTAACCCCTCACCCTCCCTCTGCTTCCCTCTCCTTCCTCCTTACCTTCCCCTGCTAACTCTCCTCAGCCTCCTCTCCTCCCCCTCACTGATCCCCTCCCCTGACCCTCTTCCCCTTCACCGCTCCCTCCCTTCCTTTCCCCCCGCGCCTCGCCATTCATTCCGCCGCCTTCTGTGTTGCCTCACCGCCCTAGTCTCTCCCTCCCATCATCGGCTTTTTGCTCCCTTCCTGCGCATTATTTTTTCCCCTCGCGTTTCCCCGAACTCATTGGCGGCGTGTTTGGCAAGCACGCCGCGGCCTCTCGGGAACCAGCGCGCGGCGGGTATTCTGGGCGAGGGGGAGAGAGAGAGAGAGAGAGAGAGAGATTAAACCCAGAGAAATTTTAAATAGAAGAGAAGAGGGTAGAGATTATAGCTAAGAGGGAGAGAGAGCTAGAGGAACTACAGAGAGAGAGAGAGAGAGAGAGAGAGAGAGAGAGAGAGAGAGAGAGAGAGAGAGATTAAACCAATAAAAAAAATAAAAAGGAAAAGAAAGAAGTAGAGAAAATATAACTAAGAGAGAGAGAGAGAGAGAGAGAGAGAGAGAGAGATGGTAGTAATAGTAGTAGTAGTAGTGGTAGTAGTAGTAGGTCTCTCTCTCTCTCTCTCTCTCTCTCTCTCTCTCTCTCTCTCTCTCTCTCTCTCTCTCTCGTACAATTAGCACATCGCATTCTTCGTTTTCTGACCCACAAACACGTAAAGAATGACCGATAGTTTACGGTTTTGACGCGAACTTCGACTGGACAGCGTTAGTGATGTTTTTAGAGTAGTTTTGGGAGGGGCTGGAAATGATGTATGCAGTGTTAGGTTAGCTTAGGTTAGGTTAGGTTAGGTTAGGTTAGCTTAGGTTAGGTTAGGTTAGGTTAGGTTAGGTTAGCTTAGGTTAGCTTAGGTTAGGTTAGGTTTGGTTAGATTAGCTTAGGTTAGGTTAGGTTAGGTTAGATTAGGTTAGGCTAGGTTAGCTTAGGTTAGGTTAGGTTAGCTTAGGTTAGGTTAGGTTAGGTTAGGTTAGGTTAGGTTAGAATAGGTTAGGTTAGAATATGGTAACACTGGCGGGGCTGGGGCTGAGGCTGAGGGCCATATTTTTAAACCTTTCCAGGGCCAAGAACACAACTTTGACAACGCTTTCACGGGTAGTTCGGGCATTTCCAGGGGTAGTTCTTTGACCCTGGTGGTAGCGTGACAAAGCTTCTGTAACATGAACGTGAAAATAGCATGTATCACAACGCTATTAACATCCTTTCTGGTCTTTGGAAATAGCTGAGGTGAGAGGCGGGAGCGTCTGAAAATAGCGGCCTTAAGTTCTTGTGCGGCTCTCAGGCCCTCACAAAAAATCTAGAGCTCTCGGTGGATGGATAGACTGGGGTGGGGCGTAGCAGGAAGCCTTGGTCGGTATACCCAGATGCCTCAGCCTCACATCACCTAATTCCAAAGGCCAGAAAGTAGATCAGTCGTGTTCTCATGAGTGCTTCCTTAGGTTCACGGTACAGAAGGGTCACACCACCACCAGGGCCCTAAACTACCCCTGGAAATGCCCAAAACTACCACGAAAGCTTTGTCAAATGAGTGTTTCTTAGGTTCGCGGTACAGAAGAAGGGTCACACCACCACCAGGGCCCTAAACTACCCCTGGAAATGCCCGAAACTACCACGAAAGCTTTGTCAAATGAGAGAGAGAGAGAGCATACCCGCATGACCCTCGTCCAGGTCACCTTTGACTGTTCAACCTTCGGGTCATCGTTCCATTCTTCGATTTTTTTTTTTTCCTTCACTCAGGTCACACCGCCGCCGCCACCTGCATGTGAAAGTCTGTGTGTGTGTGTGTGTGTGTGTGTGTGTGTGTGTGTGTGTGTGTGTGAGGAGAGGAAGACCAGGGCGGAGTGGTGATAAAATTGTCTGTGGTGCCGGCGGTGGTGATGATGGTGGTGGTGGTGGTGGTGGTGGCGGTGGTGATGATGGTGGTGGAGGTGATGGTGGTACTGGTGGTGGTGGTGGTGGTGGTGATGATAGTGGTGATGGTGGTGGTGGTGGTTGTCACTGCCTGTTGTCTGATGCAAGAGCTTGACATCACGACCAGAGAAACACACAGCGGCTGCATGACTTCTGAGGGGAGGGAGGCTGCGAGGGTTCACTGACTGGCTGCCTCCGTGAATGGTCCCCCTGTTGGTTGCCTGGGGAGGTGACCGTTCTGCGTGATGCTGCCCGAACTCCCTGACCTTCTGACTGGCTGACGGGTGAACTGAGAGACTGGTGAACTGGTGAACGAATGCCCATCTAACTAACTGACTGACTGACTGGCTGACTGACTGATTAACTTACTAACTGGCTGACTGATTGGCTAACTGACTGATTAACTTACTAACTGGCTGGCTGATTGACCTGTTGACTGACTGACTGACTGACTGATTAACTTACTACCTGGCTGACTGACTGACTGACTGACTGACTGATTAACTTACTAACTGGCTGGCTGATTGACCTACTGACTGACTGATTGACTGACTGACTTGCTAAATACCTAAATAAATGACAACTAACTTACTAACTGATCGACTTACTGAATGACTTACTCGCTAAATACCAAACTAAATGATTGAAATAATTAACTGAGCCACTCATCGCCTGACTGACTGACTGACTGACTGACTGACTGACTAAATAAATGGAATAATTAATGAAAGATTGGCTACCATATTTATAAAGAGAGTGACTGATGGCGTGGCGATGGTAGTGACGGTGGTGATGATGGTGGTTGTGGTGGTAGTGACGACGGTTATGATGGCGATGGTGGTGGTGGTATTAATGGTGATGATGTTGGTCGTGGAGAATTATACTCTTGAAATGGTGATGATGGTGGTGATGGTGATGATATTGGTGTTGGTGGTTTTAGTGGTGATGGACGTGGTTGGGGAGGTAGTGATGACGATAGTAGTGGTAGTGTTGAGATTGTGGTGGTGGTGGTAGTGGTGGTGGTGGTTTGGGCAGTAACGGTGTGGCACAGCGGGCGGTCCTTGGCACTGGCGGGGTTGGCAACGAGGCCCCGCCAGACTGTGTGTCTCTGTGTGCCGGGAGGAGGAGGAGGAGGAGGAGGCTGGGTAGGAAATGATGATGATGATGATGATAAGAAGGAAGAAAAAGAAGACGAAGAAGAAGAAGAAGAAGAAGAAGAAGAAGGAGGAGGAGGTGGCTGGGTAGGAAATGATGATGATGATGATAAGGAGGAAGAAGAAGAAGAAAAAGAAGAAGGAGGAGGAGGAGGAGGCAGATAAAGAGGAAGGGGTGGTGTGGTAGGAAATGATGATGATGATGATTAGGAGGAAGAAGAAGACAGAAGAAGAAGAAGAAGAAGAAGAAGGAGGAGGAGCAGAAGTAGATGGTGATGATATTGAAGAAGAATTTGTAGATAATGACGAAGTGAGAGGAGGAGGAGGAGGAGGAGGAGGAGGAGGAGATGGAAGGAGGAAGAGGAGGAGGAGGAGGAGGAGGAGAAAAAGGCAATAATAAAAATAACAACAACAACAAAGAAAGAAAAACAGACATGGAAAATCAGAGAGAGAGACCTGATGCCCAAATGGATGTTCCTTCTTGCTTGTAATGGTCTCGAGGGAAAGAGGGGGAGGGGGAGAGGGGAGGGGGGGGAGGGGGGCGCCCCGATCCTAATTATTGGCCTTACTGATGTCGGTCATTTGTCGACGTGACGTACGGGGGCCCCCCCGCAGCGCCCCCCCCCCCCCTCTACCCCCTTGGCCCCCCTCCCTCCTCCTTCCTTCCCCCTACCTCCTCCCTGCCTACCTTCTTTCCTTCCCTTGCCCCCTCCCTCCCTTTTTACCTCCATCCCTCCATCCCTCCCTCCCTGTCTCTAGTATACGTGAGAACAGAGTGAGCCCAGCCGTCTCTCTCTCTCTCTCTCTCTCTCTCTCTCTCTCTCTCTCTCTCTCTCTCTCTCTCACACTCTCTCTCTCTCACTCTCTCTCTCTCCTCCCTCCCTGCCTCTAGTACTTGAGAACAGAGTGAGAGCCCAGTCATCTCTCTCTCTCTCTCTCTCTCTCTCTCTCTCTCTCTCTCTCTCTCTCTCTCTCTCTCTCTCTCTCTCTCTCTCTCTCTCTCTCTCTCTCTCTCCCCTCCCCTCCTTCCCTCCCTCCCTGTCTCTAGTACTTGAGAACAGAGTGAGAGCCCAGTCATATCTCTCTCTCTCTCTCTCTCTCTCTCTCTCTCTCTCTCTCTCTCTCTCTCTCTCTCTCTCTCTCCCCTCCCTCCCTCCCTCCCTCCCTGCCTCTAGTACTTGAGAACAGAGTCTCTCTCTCTCTCTCTCTCTCTCTCTCTCTCTCTCTCTCTCTCTCTCTCTCTCTCTCTCTCTCTCTCTCTCTCTCTCTCTCTCTCTCTCTCTCTCTCTCTCTCTCTCTCTCTCTCTCTCTCTCTCTCTCTCTCTCTCTCTCTCTCTCTCTCTCTCTCTCTCTCTCTCTCTCTCTCTCTCTCTCTCTCTCTCTCTCTCTCCCTCCCTTCCCCGTATTTACAGGTAACAGCCCAAGTATTCAATTTCAGGTTCCTCAAGATATCAGGTGAAAGTAGGCGACGGTGCAGGGCGTCTAGTGACCTGGTGGTGGTGGTGGTGGTGGTGGTGGTAGGCCTCAACAAAACAGGATGGAGGAGATGGTGATGGTAATGGTGATGATGGGGTAGAGAAAGGGAAGATGATGATGGTGTTGATGGTGGTAGTAGTGATGGTAGGCCTTAGCGGGACAGAAATCTTTCATCCCTGTGCTGTCCAAATCCCTTATGCAAGAGTTCACCAGCATCTTCACTCTTTCATCCCTGTGCTGTCCGAATCCCTTATGCAAGAGTTCACCAGCATCTTCACTCTTTCATCCCTATGCTGTCCAAATCCCTTATGCAAGAGTTCACCAGCATCTTCACTCTTTCATCCCTATGCTGTCCAAATCCCTTATGCAAGAGTTCACCAGCATCTTCACTCTTTCATCCCTATGCTGTCCAAATCCCTTATGCAAGAGTTCACCAGCATCTTCACTCTTTCATCCCTATGCTGTCCAAATCCCTTATGCAAGAGTTCACCAGCATCTTCACTCTTTCATCCCTACGCTGTCCAAATCCCTTATGCAAGAGTTCACCAGCATCTTCACTCTTTCATCCCTACGCTGTCCAAATCCCTTGAAAGGAGGAGGGTCAAAAAGATGATGATGAGAATGGTGACGATGGTGGTGAAGAAAAGGAGCAGAACCAGGAAGATGTTGATGGTGGTGGTGGTGATGATGATGGTGGTGGTAGTGATGGTAGGCCTCAGATGAACAGGAAGGAAGAGGATGATGAAGATAGTGATGATGGGGTAAAAAAAGAAGGAACCAGGA
Source organism: Eriocheir sinensis (assembly GCF_024679095.1). Lineage (NCBI taxonomy): Eukaryota > Metazoa > Arthropoda > Malacostraca > Decapoda > Varunidae > Eriocheir > Eriocheir sinensis. The sequence goes on from NC_066514.1 coordinate 25,824,415, forward strand.
CTAAATAGATAATGATGGTGATGAAAATGATGATGGTGATTACAGGATAGACTGAAAGAGAGAAATGGTGAGGAACAGAGAGGGGGCAGAAACGGGCCTAGGCTGATGATGGTGATGATGGTGATTAGAGCTGGAGGTCATTAGGAAAGGTCAGGGGAAAGGGGGAAGGGGGGAGGGGAGAGGTCGAGGGGGGGGAAGGGAGGAGGGGGGAGGGCTGAGACAAAGCTAATGATGATGATGATGAATGTTGTGGTTAGGAGAGAGAGAGATTAAAGGAAGAAAGGAAGGAAAAATATAAAAACCGAGAAAAAACTAAAGAATAATTAGAGAGAGAGAGAGAGAGAGAGAGAGAGAGAGAGAGAGAGAGAGAGACCGCAGACAGCTTGGCGACAGAGGAGCCAGGGAGGGTAAGAAGAGCAGCGCGCACACACACACACACA
>NC_066514.1:25829854-25837354 GCF_024679095.1 Eriocheir sinensis
AGGAATCTAACGAAGTGCAGCAAAGATCATTGTCGGAATATGCTCTCACCCTTCACATCAAGTATATCTAACGGCCTAAGAGGAGATCAATCGGGTCCTCATTGGTATTTTCTTGGGTTCATGGTACATAAGAAGGGCCGAACTACCACCAGAGTCATGAAGCAACCCCTGGAAATGCCCAAAACTCCTTCAAAAAGCGTGTCATGGGCGTTTTCTTAGGTTCATGGTGCATAGGAAGGGTCATTAAACAACCCCTGGAAATGCCCAAAACTCCTTCAAAAACCGTGTCATGGGCGTTTTCTTAGGTTCATGGTACATAGGAAGGGTCATTAAACAACCCTTGGAAATGCCCAAAACTCCCTCGAAAAGCGTGTCATGGGCGTTTTCTTAGGTTCATGGTACATAGGAAGGGTCAAACTACAACCAGAATCATAAAACAACCCCTGGAAATGCCCAAAACACCTTCGAAAAGCGTGTCATGGATGTGTTCTTAGGTTCATGGTACATAGGAAGGGTCAAACTACAACCAGAATCATAAAACAACCCCTGGAAATGCCCAAAACACCTTCGAAAAGCGTGTCATGGGTGTGTTCTTAGGTTCATGGTACAGAGGAAGGGTCAAACTACAACCAGAATCATAAAACAACCCCTGGAAATGCCCAAAACACCTTCGAAAAGCGTGTCATGGGTGTGTTCTTAGGTTCATGGTACATAGGAAGGGTCACACTACCACCAGAATCATTAAGCAACTCCTGGAAATGCCCAAAACTCCTTCGAAAAGCGTGTCATAGATGTTTTCCTAGGTTCATGGTACATAGGAAGGGTCACACTACCACCAGAATCATTAAACAACTGGAAATGCCCAAAACTCCTTCAAAAAGCGTGTCAGATATGTGTGTGCCGGGCCGCCGTGGGTTTGAGTATACGAGACCAAATTCCTTTAAAGCCGGTTCGCAAACTTTTACATGGCCTGGCGCTCCCTTGAATCCCGGGCGAGTTCATAGCCTACCTCCCCCCCCCACCCCCCTACTCACACACACACACACACACACACACACACACACACACACGCACGCACGCGCACACACCTCTTTCTCAGTAGTTGGTGTGCTGGAGAAGAGATTAAAACACTTACTTAGCCTTGGTGACGTAGATTTTGTTATTCAGATTCTGTAAAAACTAAAAAGGTTATTTATTTATTTTTTTTTCCTTCTTTCTTTCTTTCGTTGTTTCTTTCTTTAATTCATTCTTTCCTTCTTTCTTTATTTCTTGTTCTTTTTCTTTCTCTCCTCTCTTTCTCTCCTACTTTATTTCTTCCCTTCTTTCTTTCCTACTTTTTCTTGTTTTTCTTTTTTCGCTCGTTTTTCCTTTTCTTTCATTCCTTCCTTTCCTTCTTTCTTTCTTTCTTTCTTTTTCCTGATGCCACTTTGCCGCGTGTGTGTGTATGTGTGTGTGTGTGTGTGTGTGTGTGTGTGTGTGTGTGTGTGTCCTCAGGTGTGCATCGCGAGTTCTGGGAAGCGGGCGAAAGCACACCTGGCGAGAGAGAGAGAGAGAAAAATGTAATAGAAAGAAGAAAGAACACACACACACACACACACACACACACACACACACACACACACACACACACACGCTCCGGATAGCGCCACCACCACGCCACCTCCAGCGATAAGATTATCACCACCAAGTACGTCGGTGATACGTCTTGCGGTGGTGATGAAGGGGTGGGTGGGGGGGGAGGTGTGGTGTATGATTGGAGGTGGAGATGGTGGTGGTGGTGGTGGTGATGACTGATGGTGTGGTTAGGTATGGTGGTGGCAGTGGTGTTACAGTGGTGGTGGTGAGGTTGTTAAGAATAGATTGTGTGGTGGTGGTGGGGGGGGGGGGGCGATGGTGATTGTGGTGGTGGTGGTGGTGGTGGTGATGGTGGTGAGAAGTGGTGTTGGTGGTGGTGGAGTTGAAGTGGATTTGAAGTGGGTAGATGATGATGGTATTGTGTGTGTGTGTGTGTGTGTGTGTGTGTGTGTGTGTGTTTGTGTGTGTGTGTGTGTGTGTGTGTGTGAGAGAGAGAGGAATGGAATGGATGTGAAAGAAAGGGAAGGAAAAAAAAAAAAAACGAAAGGAAATGAACGAATAGGTGTGTGTGTGTGTGTGTGTGTGTGTGTGTGTGTGTGTGTGTGTCAAGCTCACTCTGTATCGTTATCCATCGGTAAGGGAAATTCGTGAGTCATATTTTTAACCTTGAATCGTTAAGAAAAAAAAAAAAAAATCCTCACCTGTTCGTCGTCACCTTTAATCAGTAACGTGAATCATAAGGTGAGCTCATGTCTATCCTAAGAGGCGACACAGCTTTTTTATTTTTATTTATTTATTTATTTCATTTTTTTTACAGCTGAGACAGTTCAAAAGGGCGTAAAGAAAAATATTATAAAAAAGCCCGCTACTTGCTGCTCCTGAATTAGGTCAAAACAGGAAAACAAAACCATTAACCAGGAAAAGAATAAGAAAATAAAACACGAAAATATCTAACGGTATGAAAGTTATGCTAATTTTCCAAACACAACATGAAGAAAAAACTATACGAAAAATAACACCAGAAAACACTTAAGAAAAAAGGAATATATCTACGAACTCAAAATGAAAATAACGCAACAAATCACTTCCGTAAGGGGATAAAAAATGGTCTAGAATATTAAGAAAAGTTTTGTTAGTTACACCAAACGTATGGAGTTGGGTGTTGTTGTTGTTGTTGTTGTTGTTGTTGTTGTTGTTGTTGTTGTTGTTGTCTTGCTTCTCCATCGCACAATCCTCACAGGTGTCTTAAGTGTAAACATAAATTAAAGAAGAAAAACAACCTTGGCCAAAAAACAACAACTAAAAGAAAAAGAACCCAAAATATCTGGAATACTAAGAAAGGTTCAGCTAGTCACACACACACACTCTCTCTCTCTCTCTCTCTCTCTCTCTCTCTCTCTCTCTCTCTCTCTCTCTCTCTCTCTGCTCTTTACCTTTTTCTCCCTTTTCTTTTCCTCTTTCCTCTTCCTCTTTTCCTCCCGCTTTCTTCTTTGTTTTCTCTTTTTTCGTTAACCTGTTTTTTTTTCGTAACTTTTTCTCTACTGTCTTTCCCTTCCCTTCCTCTTTACTTTCTCTATCTTTATTTTTCTTATCTCTGTCTTTCATTTTTTTTCCTTCATTTCCTTGGTGCTTCGTCGCTTGGTGGTTCGTCTTCCTTCACAGGTGTTTTGATGACTCATAACGAAGCCACCTGTCCTGTCTGGCCCACCTGTCCCCACCCTTTCCTTCACTCCCCACACACACCTTTCCTGACAGGGCTGTTAAGGGGTGTTTTTTCTCTCTTAACATTTCTTTATATAGTTATTTTTTCTTTAGTAACATGTATCAGGATTTTTTTTTCTTTATTCTCCATTTCTTTTATTTTCTTGTTTTGTTTTATTTTTTGTTTTGTTCTTTTTTCCCCATTTTCAGTTTATATGTTTATTCTTTTTTTGTGTGTGTGTATATTTCTGTTCAAGTTTTTTTTTCTCCTTCAATGTTTATATATTTTCGTGTTTTTTCTTCTCTTGCTGTCTTCTGCCCTCTCTCTCTCTCTCTCTCTCTCTCTCTCTCTCTCTCTCTCTCTCTCTCTCTCTCTCTCTCTCTCTCTCTCTCTCTCTCTCTCTCTCTCTCTCTCTCTCTCTCTCTCTGCGTCATTCTTCTTCCTTCTCTTCTCTTTCTCTTCTTATGTCTCCAAATCTTCCATTCTCTTTACTCTTTCTCTCCCTCTTCCTTCTTCTTCTTCTCTTTCTTCTTTTCTTTCCTCTTCTATGTCTTCTTTTTCTCTGTTTATTTGTGTTTCTTAGTGTTCTTCTTTAATCTCTCTCTCTCTCTCTCTCTCTCTCTCTCTCTCTCTCTCTCTCTCTCTCTCTGGTCTACTTCGTCTTTTAATCTTCTATTTGCTTTTCTCCTTCCTTCTTTCTTCTTCTTTCTCTTCTTCTCCTTTGTTTATTTGTGTCTCAATCTTCTTCTCCAATACACTCTCTCTCTCTCTCTCTCTCTCTCTCTCTCTCTCTCTCTCTCTCTCTCTCTCTCTCTCTCTCTCTCTCTCTCTCTCTCTCTCTCTCTCTCTCTTCCTTGTTTTATATATCTTTGTTATAATGTGTCTTTCTCAGAACTGAACTCCCGCAATTATGTTATTTTACTCTCTCCTCTCCTGTTCAAATTCGCTTCTTTTTATATATATTTTCTCTTCTTCTCTTTCCTTGTCTCCAGCTTCGAAGTTAATGCGCAATATACATTTAATGGTTAGTCTGTCTTTCCTCTTCTCTCTCTCTCTCTCTCTCTCTCTCTCTCTCTCTCTCTCTCTCTCTCTCTCTCTCTCTCTCATTTTCCTTACTTATTTTCTTCCTTCTCTTCTCCTTCCTCATTTTTCATATATTTCTTCCTTCTTTCTCTCTCTCTTCCCTTTCCTCCTTCCTTCTCTTCCTTCCTCATCTCCTTCCTCTTATTCCTTCCTCATTTTCCCTCTTTCTCTCCTTTCTCCCTCCCTTCCTCTCTGTGTTCATCTCTGTACAGTCCTTTTTTCTCGTCTTTTTCTTTCTGTTCCTCCTTTTTTTCTATTCCTTTCTATTCACCTCGGCCGTTCTGTTCCTTCCATCTACTCTTTGGTAAGGGCGGGCGGGGTAGAATCTTTAGTTAGCCTTGTTTATGTTTTCTCTCTCTCTCTCTCTCTCTCTCTCTCTCTCTCTCTCTCTCTCTCTCTCTCTCTCTCTCTCTCTCTCATAATCCTCTACCCACCCACTCAACCCAGTCAGTCATTCCATCACCCTAATCTTGTCCCTCCCTAGTCATCCGTCACCCTTGTAATACTTAACTTTCATGCACTTTTTTCTTTATTTTTTCATGCACTTTCCTATTTTTTTTCTCCCTCTAACTTTTCTTTCCTTTCTTTCCTTTATTTTCTATTCGTTCATTGCTTTGCTTCCACTTTATTTTCCCTCTTTCATGCACTTTTTTCTGGCACACACACACACACACACACACACACACACCTTCCTTAAACAGACACTTCACCCCACTGTCCCTCCCCCTACCCACGCACCCCCCACCTACTACCCCCCCTCCCCCCCACACACACACGTCTTTGCCTTTTCACCGGGGCTTGAGTCAGGAGGCCAAGGGCTGAATAATGCATAAAAACAGAAGAGAAATGCCACTTAGTATGGACACGGTAGGAGGTTCGCAGTGAGGATGATGAACCGCGGAACCTACTCTCTGCTGGGTACGTCCTCCTTCTAGCCAGCCTCGGATCGTATAGGAAGGTAAAGGTATAGATGTGGGGAGGGAGGGGGTACACTATGGCTGCACGGGGCAATAATATAACACCTGTGACGAACCAAGAATATGACAAAAAAAAAAAGAGAAGAAAAAACGCTGATTTGCATGTGCTTGGTGTGATTAATTGAACTTTTCTCAGCATTATAGATATTTTGCTTTTTTTCCTTAGTGTTTTGTTCAGTTTTTTTCTTTCATTTTGTGTTTGAACTTCGCAATACTCCCAATACTCTGACACCCGTTAAGACTTCACGATGACGAACTAAGAAAATGACAAAAAAAAGATTAGAAAAAAACACTGATTTGCATGTGCTTGGTGTGATTAATTGAACTTTTCTTAGCATTTTCGATATTTTGTTTTTTTCCTTAGTGTTTTGTTAAGTTTTTTTTTTCCTTTATTTTGTGTTTGAACTTCGTAATACTCCCAATACTCTGACACCTGTTAAGACTTCACGATGACGAACCAAGAAAATGACAAAAAAAAAAAAAGGAGAAAAAAACACTGATTTGCATGTGCTTGGTGTGATTAATTGAACTTTTCTCAGCATTATAGATATTTTGCTTTTTTTCCTTAGTGTTTTGTTAAGTTTTTTTTTCTTTCATTTTGTGTTTGAACTTCGTAATACTCCCAATACTCTGACACCCGTTAAGACTTCACGATGACGAACCAAGAAAATGACAAAAAAAAGATTAGAAAAAAACACTGATTTGCATGTGCTTGGTGTGATTAATTGAACTTTTCTCAGGATTATAGATATTTTGCTTTTTTTCCTTAGTGTTTTGTTAAGTTTTTTTTTCTTTCATTTTGTGTTTGAACTTCGTAATACTCCCAATACTCTGACACCCGTTAAGATTTCACGATGACGAACCAAGAAAATGACAAAAAAAAAGGAAAAAACACTGATTTGCATGTGCTTGGTGTGATTAATTGAACTTTTCTCAGCATTATAGATATTTTGCTTTTTTTCCTTAGTGTTTTGTTAAGTTTTTTTTTTCTTTCATTTTGTGTTTGAACTTCGCAATACTCCCAATACTCTGATACTTGTTAAGACTTCACGATGACGAACCAAGAAAATGACAAAAAAAAGACTAGAAAAAAACCCTGATTTGCATATGCTTGGTGTGATTAATTGAACTTTTCTTAGCATTTTAGATATTTTGCTTTTTTTCCTTAGTGTTTTGTTAAGTTTTTTTTTCTTTCATTTTGTGTTTGAACTTCGCATTACTCCCAATACTCTGACACCTGTTAAGACTTCACGATGAAGAACCAAGAAAATGACAAAAAAAAGAAGAAAAAACACTGATTTGCATGTGCTTGGTGTGATTAATTGAACTTTTCTTAGCATTTTCGATATTTTGTTTTTTTCCTTAGTATTTTGTCAGATTTTTTTCTCTCATTTTGTGATAATAATGACACTTGTGAAGACTGCATGATGAAGAAAAAAAAAAAAGATTAGAAAAAACACTGAATTGAATGCTTGGTGTGATTAATTGAACTTTTCTAAGCATTTTATATTTTTTTCCTTAGTGTTTCGTTGTTGTTTTCTTTCGTTTTGTTTTTGGACTTCGCATTACTCCCGCACCTATAAACAGATTCATTAATGGAAGTTGATGGCACTTGTCATGTGGTTACGCCTCCACAGTTGTCAGGTTGCATTATTCAATCAACTTTAAGGGCTCTTGGTGGTAGCGATGATCCTTAAACAGAAGCGCAATACAACAGGTCACAGCAGAGTCTCGACGATGCTTTTAATGCATAGAGATGAGAAAGAAAGTAACGGTGAATAAGGCTGATTGTATGCTTGGTTTGAAATAGCATGAGTTAGGAAATGGTGGATTCTTGCATTAGAGATTTGGATGAGTATCAGGTGTTGTGCAGTTTGCGTTTGTGTATACGTGTGTGTGGCCACGTGTGTAGTGCGCGCGCGTGTGTGTATGTGTGTGTGTGTGTGTGTGTGTGTGCTAGGAAAAGAAACCAGAAAAGGGCAGATTATGCATGAGTTCCCTGACAACACCGCACATTAGGAAGGATTTTGCTAACTCTTGCATTAATGAGTTGGACAGCGGGTTGCTTTCCGCTTCTAAGTATTGAAAGGAAACCGGAAAAGGTCAGATTAGGCATGAGCTTGCAAACAAATCCACATATGTGAGGAATTAGCTAACTCTTGC
>NC_066514.1:25847354-25854854 GCF_024679095.1 Eriocheir sinensis
CCTCCTCCTCCCGCCGTGCCCTCAATTCTCAGTCTTCATCCTCCTCCCTCTCCTCCCTTCTCCCCTCTCTCGCACCTTTGCTCCTCCCTTTTCTCCGTAATCCTCTCCCTTCCTCTCTTCCTTCCATTATCTTCCCTTCTGTTCCAACTTTGCTTCCTTCACTTTTTAGTCAACTCTCTCTTCCTCCTTCCTTTCTCGTCTTAATTTTTTTCTCTATCTTTCTCTCCCAAGAACTGAACGCCCCCCCCCCCCTCCTCCCCATCCCTCTCCTTCCTTGCCCAGGCTCTTCCTCCATCCCTCCCCCCGTTCCCCCCTCCCTCCTCCTTGCAAGCCGTAGCATCGTGACTCCCTTCGCACACTTCCCCTCCCCTGACGTGTGGCGAGCCAGCCGCCGCGCCCTGACGCCCCGCTGACTGCTGCCTCCTCATGCTGTTGCTGGCCTTCTTCCTATGATGTGAACTCTCAAAAGGAGAGTATCAAGACGCCTTTGTAACAAAATATGTTAATTGTCTTTCGCCGTATTTTTTTGTCTTTATGAGAGCAATGTTTCGTGGAATCCTTTTCCCCATTCAGCCCAGGATGTTTATTTAGGCGTTGGTCTGCTCTGGTCCGTGTCGTTACCGTAAGAAGTAATAGTGAGGTGAAGGTGACTGCATCGGGCAGGTTCAGGCCGGCGTGAGGGAGTCACAGCGAGGCCTGACGACGCACCGTTTAGCAGCATCTCGGCGGCAGCAGACGCAGCCCTGCTTCCCCCTAAGCCCGTGGGTATTGTGCAGGACGGCGGCGACAGATTGGCGCCGGGACCGGTCAAGACACGGAATAGGAGACAACCACGCGAGGCGGCGTGTGTGTGCAGGCGGTGTTGCCGCCACGCGAGGCTCACCTGCCACCGCTGGAAGGAACGGAAGAAGCTCACCTGTGGGGCTCCTCCCGAGGACCATGCAGACAGCGGTGGCGGCCGGCGGGTCTTGGCCCACGGTACGCTTCTAGTCAAAGTTTCAGGGGAAACCATTTTACCACAGCGTGCAGCCGCCGGGGTGTGCAACGGATAGGGTCAAGGAGCAAACATGTACACCATTAATTACCGCTGCTCAGTATTGAGTTTTTAAGACCGTCTGAATAATCACTCTAGTTTCTTGTGAAACGATCGTACGATGACGTCACGGTGGCCTGAGATCCAGTCTGACCGGCAGAGCTGTACACGTGTGCCTCGCCGCGCCTCCACCTGTCCAGGCCCCGATGCTGGCTGGGCGGTGGCGGTGTCGAGGTGGAGAGGGTGGCATTACAGGCAGCAGCAGGAGCCTTCGGGCGGGTCCGTGACAGGCGTCATGTGCCGTACCGTCCGTCCTGCAGCCTGCGACACGCTGACGGAGGAGCCGAGGAGTTGAAAACTGCGGCGACCCACACCGGCGGCGGCCAGTCATGCACCCCGAGGAGGCGCGTGTGATGTGGCGCTGGTGAGGTTGATGACGGTGATGGTGATGGGTTCCTGTCTTCATCTCACGCCACAAAACTCTTAGCTAATCCCCTCCACGCCCCGCCACAGGACTCGCTGACGATAACTCCCTTTGTCTGCAGAAGGCACGGGGTTGTTGTTATTATTATTATTATCATCAATATTAATAATAATAATAATAATAATAATAATAATAATAGTCTAATCATTATTACAGCTCCTGCCGTTTTTCTGCTGCCGCTCCGGAGAAACTTAAATGTTGGTTGCCCTTGAGTGGTGTGTGTGTGTGTGTGTGTGTGTGTGTGGAGGAGAAAGTGGCTTACAGCTCTCCCTTCTTCCCCTCCTCCTCCTCCTCCTCCTACCTTCTTCCCGTCCTCCCCCTACCCCCTCCCCACTATCCTCCCTCCCCACCACGAGGTTTGCAGCGTTAGGGAAGAATTGTTATGGATGAGTGTAATGACAGCCTTTGTAGTGCTTCTTGTTGGGCTGGGGGGGGAGGGGGGTGGGGGGGTGATGAGGGTGGGTGGTAGGTGGGGAGGGGATGTTTGCATGACGGTGGGAATGTTGGTAGGGGTGGTAATGGTGGTGGTGGTGGTGGTGGTGGTGATATCAGAAACCACCAGTTTTACCTCCTCACTAGTGCTGTTCTCTGAATCCAGCGATGACATCACCCCTTCCCCTCTCCCCACCTCCCCTCCCCACCACCACCGCCCCTCACACCACCACCTCCAACCTAAGTTCTTATCACCAACCCCACCCAGCTACCACCCACCCTTCACCTCCTCCCCAAACCCTTATCACCAGCTCCACCCAGTCACCCAACCCTCACCCCATTCCCCCCTTCCTCCTTACATTCCTCTTTCCCCTCCACTGTTCATTCCATCCCATTCCCCTTCCTCCACCTCTTCCTCCTCTCATTCCTCTTTCCCCTCCTCCCCTTCATTCCACCCCATCACCCTGTCACTCACCCCTCTCCCCCGTGTCACCTCTGGGTACATGCACACTCCCCCGCAGGTAAGATGTAAGAAATGGGTACCTGTGTTCACCCATCGCTTCCCCCCGTCAGTAAGTTGCAAAGAAATGAAGTGGAGGCGGCCTTGTCGTGTTGGTGTGGATGTGGTTTAGGTGGATGGCATGAGGTGGTTAGGTGACAGTGGTGGTGATGGTGTAAGGACTGGTGGTGGCAATATTAAGGGATGAAGGTGGAAGCGGTGGTGGAGTTGTAAATAGTGGAGACGAAGGTAAAGGAGGGACAATAGAACTGGTGTTGAATTAGTTGTTGAGGAAATAAGGAAGAGGTGATTGGTCGTGAGGTGGAGGCGCAGGTGGAGTGGAGGTAGAAGTGGAAGTGGTGGTGGTGGTGGTGGATGTGGTCGGGCCGGCTGGCAGGTCTTTTGCAACATCGCCTTGATACGTAATGTCGAAACTTGTCTGAGTCAATTTTGTGTCTCCTTGAGGAAGTGCAATTCGATCAGTCACACCGACACCGCCCACCCCGCCCCGCCCTCTGCTTGGCTGGGGCGGGGCGAGATGGTGGGGCGAAGTGGGTTTAAACGGATTGGGTCTACTGAGATGGGGCGAGGCTTGGATTGGGGCGGGGCGGGGCAAGATGGGGCGCTGTGCTTGTGTCCTGAGTTGGGGCTAAACGGATTGGGGCAGGACGGGGCGAAATGAAAAGGGGGCTACGGGGCGAGGCTCGGATCGGGGCGGGGCTAGATCGGATTTGCATGTGGCGATATGCTTGGAGTGCTTAGGTTCCGGGCTGGATGGGGCTGGGGCAACGAGGGGCTAAATGGAATGGGGTTTGTATTGGGGCGGGACGGGGCGAAGCTTGGGTCGAGGTGGGGCTTGATGGGGCGATATGTTTTGGGGTGCTTAGGTTGCGGGGCACGGCGGGGCTGGACGGGGCTAGGGCGACGATGCTGAATACTGAGGTGGCTGGACGAGGCTTGACAAATCGCTGTATTGTAAGGTTTGCATGCATGATTGGACGTCGGCAGAGGGTGGTGGGTGGTGGAGGGGAGGAGAAGCACACCCACGCCCACGCCCCTACACGCCCACCCTGCCACAGTATATCCACACCCATGAGTTTTTGTTTAGTGGGCGTTGGGTGGCAGGGTAGCAGGCATACCCACACCCTCGCTCACGCCCACACGCCCACCCTGCAGCTTACTTCCCGACACACCATGAGAATTTCTTTTTTGCGGACTCTGAACGGCATAGCAACGAGTGAGTGTGTGCCGGTGCGTGCATGAGGCGGGGAGGGAGAGAGGAGGAGGAGGAAGAGGAGGAAGAGGAGGAGGAGGATGGAGGGCCGCTTAGCAACAAGTTACAAAACGGGCAACCAGCGACTCTTGCCTCACTCCCGTTGTTGCCGCTCTCGCTCACACCCGGTTTGCCCTACACCTACCATAGCCTTACCCACCCTTACCCATCTCCCCCAGGCCACCCCAGCGCATGCCCCCATTACCCACCACGCCCCTACACCCACCATTACTTGACCAGGGTAGTTTGAGGGCCCCGTTGGAGGGTGATGTGGCACACCCTGCAGCTGTACCTTGAAATGAGTCAGGCGGTGGTGGAGACTGCTCGGCGCCACGCCCTCCCGCGCCCCCCCACCCGCCCCCCACGCCACGCAGATCTCGCCTCTCTGTATTGGGGTTGCAAGGGTTGGTTTTGGGGGTGTGCCGGGGGCGGTGTGGGGGGAGGGGGGGCGTGGGTCACATTGGGCTCCGTTGGCAACGTGATGACCATGTGCACGGGGATGACCCGCTCCTTACCCCCCTCCTCCTCCTACCTCCTCCACCCTTCCCTCCTCCTCCTCCTTCTTCCACCTTACCCTCTCTTCCACCTCTCCTCTCCTCTCCCTCTTCTCCCACCACCCCCTTCCTCTTTATCTACCTCCTCCTCTTAGTCTTCCTTTCTCTTTATCTCCTTCCTCCACCACCTCCCTCCCTTTCTTTCCTCCACCTACCCTTCCATTCCCTTCCACCTCCGTCACCATCACTCCTTCCACCTGCCCATCTGTTCTCTTCCCTTCCACCTCTTCCCACCTTCCTCCACAAAATGTCTCCACTTGGCACTCCTCCACATCCCCTTCGTACCCTTCTCTCTTCCTCCCTGCCTCCTCCACCCTCTTCCTCCCTGCCTCCTCCACCCTCTTCCCCTCTCCATCTTGCTCCACTACCTCCTCGTCCCACTCCACCTTCTACATCTGGCTTCTGCATTCCCTCCACCACCTCTTCCTACTCCACCTCACAGATTACCACACACTCCACAGTTTTAGCAGAGTTCCTCCTCCTCCTCCTCCTCCTCCTTGGCATATAATTTATTTTTATTCAACGTCGTCATTGCATTTTTTTTTTCTTTCAGGTTTAAAATGTCAGTATCCCAACCCTTATTTCCTCCTCCTCCTCCTCCTCCTCCTCCTCCTCCTCTTCCTCCTCCTCCTCCTCCATTTTTATCCGTCCTTATTTTTTCTCATACATCCCGTCAGTCACATTTCTCAGTATTCCCCTCTCTCTCTCTCTCTCTCTCTCTCTCTCTCTCTCTCTCTCTCTCTCTCTTAGAACCCTGAACCAAGATTATCTGTTCCCTCCTCCTCCTCCTCCTCCTCCCATGCTCTACTTCCTTGCAGCATCTCTCCTATCTGTGCCCCTCATCTTTCCTCCCATCCCTCATCTCCCCTCCCTCTCCACCCCTCTCTTATCTCCCTCCTTCTCCTCCTTTCTCTCATGTCCCCTTCCTCTCCACCCCTCTCTCATCTCCCCTCCCTCTCCACCCCTCTCTTATCTCCCCTCCCTCTCTTCCCCTCTCTCATCTCCCCTCCCCCCTTCCTCCGTCATGCCACACCCAGACCCACCACCAAGCACCACCACCACCACCACCACCATCACCTGCAGTTCTCCTTTGCACGCCTGCACCTGATCTGTGTGTGTGTGTGTGTGTGTGTGTGTGTGTGTGTGTGTGTGTGTGTTCATTCATCACAGATTCTGCTCAGACTGGTTCATCTCTTGTCTCCCTCCTCCTCCTCCTCCTCCTCCTCCCATGCTCTCCCTGGTTCTTCTTAAAGGGGGGAGGGGAATTGTTATCTCCAGTATCAGCACACAAACACACACACACACACACACACACACACCCCTCTTCCCTCATCTCCCCTCCTCCACTTCTTTCCTCCCCACTTACCCTCACCTGTATCTCCCTTAGTAACACCTTCACCCCTTTCCCCTGCACACACACACACACACACACACACACACACACACACACACGCCACACACCCCATCACCCTTTCTTGCAAACTCATCGCTTCTTCACCCTTCACCCCTTACAGATACCCCCACCCCTCATTCACCCCATCACCCCCATCACCCTAGTCACCCCTTCTTCCTCATGTCTGCAGAAACTACCTCTATCATCACCATCATCACCACCACCATCATCACCACCATCATCACCACCATTTTTTCCTCCGGAGCCTCCTCTTCCCCCCTTTTTCCTCCCTCTTCTCCTCCCCTTCTCTTTATCTCTCCCCTTTCTCCCCTCTCTAGCTTCCCTTCATCCCCTTCCCTTTTCTCTCCCTCCACCCTTTCCTCCTTCTCTATTCTCCTCCTCCCCTCCCTCCGTCCCTCTCTCTCCTTCATTCCTCTCTCCTCTACCTCCGTTTGTTCCTTCATTCTCCCCTCTCCCCACTTCTCTACTTCCCTCCATCTCTCCACCTGTTCTTCTCTCCTTCAGTGTATCTCTTTTCCCTCCTTCCCTCCTCGTCTTTCCTTCCCTCTCTCCCTTCCTTGTCTACGCTCGCTTCTTCCCCTCTTCCTCCCTCTCCCCTTCATCTTCCTCCCTCCCTTCTCTGTCTCTCTTCCTCCTTCCCTGTTTCTTCATTCATTCTTTCATTCCTTCCCTTCGTTATTTTCCTTCCTCTTTTCCCTCATTTCCTCTCTTCTTTTGTTCCTTCCTATCTCCCTTCTTCTACTCTCCTCCCTTTCTTCCCTCCTCCCCTTAATTTTATCTCCATACATTACTCTCTATTTTTTTCCTCCATCCCTGCCCTCCTTCTCTCCATCCTTCTCCTTCCTTAACCTCCTCACTTCTCCCTCGCTCCCTACCTCCTTCCCTCCCTCCCTTTATCTATCATGCCTCCCTTCCCTCACCGTTCCTCCTCCCTTCTCTCCTTCCTTATCTTTCCTACCCTTCCTCCCTTCACTTATCGCTTCCCCTCCCTCTCCATTCCCCTCCCTGTCTCACTTCTCTCCCTACCCTCCATTCCGTTATCTTACCTCCCTTTCCCGCTCTATCCCCCTCCCTTCTCTCCCTTCCTACCCTCCATTCCGTTATCTTACCTCCCTTTCCCGCTCTATCCCTCTCCCTTCTCTCCCTTTCCCTCCCCATTCCTTATTATTCCTTCTTCTTTCCATTCTTTAACTTGATTCCTTGCTTCCCTTCCTCTCTCCCCTACCCCTCCCTTCCTTCCCCCCCTTCTCCCCTTCGTCTTCCCCTCCAGGTCCCCGCGGCTTGACACTTCCCCGATACCGTCACTTCGCGTCCCATCCCGGTAATGAACGCGTGGATGGGAGCATGGGAGGGGCGGGGCAGCTGTGGTGGTGGTGAGGGTGATGATGGTGGTGGAGGGTATGAGGGCTGATGGTGGTAGTGGTGGTGATGGGGGTGATGACGGTGGTGGTGGTGATTGTGGTGGTGATGGTGGTGGTGGTTCTGCTACTACATCAACCTCCTCCTCCTCCTCCTCCTCTTCCTCTTCACCACCATCACCACCACCACCTCCAACATCACCATAACCACCACTACCACTGCCAGAGAGAGAGAGAGAGAGAGCATAAATCTTTCTCTCATTTACATAGAAGGAGGTCGACTGCTAGAGGCAAAGAGGAGGAGGAGGAGGAGGAGGAGGAGAAATGAGGGAGGAAATAAAAACAAGAAGTGGAAGTTGAAACGTTTCTCTTCCACATGGTCCACTTTGTACGTTCCACTTGTGTTTTGTCTTCTCTTCCACTTTCTTCCTCTCTCTCTCTCTCTCTCTCTCT
>NC_066514.1:25857354-25862354 GCF_024679095.1 Eriocheir sinensis
GAGAGAGAGAGAGAGAGAGAGAGAGAGAGAGTTTTCATCACCCGAGAAACACGAGTCACTGAGAAGCGAAGTTTTATAAAAGAAGGAAAAGGAGGAAGTTCGCGAGATTCGAGATTGCTTTTTTTTTATTTTTTTATTTTTGTTTTTGTGATTATGTTTAATTGGGTTGTATTTCCTTTTCATTCTCGTTTATTTTATCTATTATTTTCTTTATTTATTTTCCTTATTACTCTATTTTTTGGTTTATTTGGATTTATTTACTTTTTTTGCCTATTTCTTCATTTTTTCTTTTTTCTTTATTTTTTATTTTTCTATTTTCTTCTTTATTTATTGATGTTTTTGTATATTTATTTATCTTCTATATTCGTGTGTGTAGAGCAAAGTATACAAAATTAATATTCTCTATGGCGTTTTTAATATTAGTTTAGTTATTTAGTTTTCAATGTGTGCAACTTATGCTATGCTATGCTATTATTATTATTATAGGTTAGGTATATTTATTTGTTTATTCATTAATAGATATATATATTTTTTGCAGTTAAGGTAAACAAAACGGAAAGAATGAAAAAGAAATGAAAGGCCTGTAACATACGCCTTTTTGTGTGTGTAAATGACATGTGGATTGATATTTTATAAAGAGCAGCGTTATTTTCTCCTTCTATGATGAGGGTAAGCTACTTTTTTGTGTGTATGAAGCAAGCCTTATTAACGCTATTGTACGGGGCAGCTTTTGAACGATGACTTGGACGATGTTTTTATGTTATGAGCTGCCGCCTAGAATGAGGGTCCTTCTGCTTGGCGATAACATTAAGGGGAGCGTTTTTCAGCGAGCAACATTTACACAACGTTCTTTTTCCTTATCGTGACATTTCGGCCACGTGTCTGTACCCTATAACATTTGAATAACGTTTTTTGGCGTGTACCATTTGAAGGACCTTCGTTCAAACTGAGTACCTCCTTAGGGCAACTTTTTATCTTGTTTTGCGTGACTTGCGTTTACATTCTATTCTCTTTCTTTGCATAACACTCAGACAAGTTTTTTTTTGGGGGGGTACCCTTAATTAACCAT
This sequence comes from Eriocheir sinensis, assembly GCF_024679095.1. Taxonomy (NCBI): domain Eukaryota; kingdom Metazoa; phylum Arthropoda; class Malacostraca; order Decapoda; family Varunidae; genus Eriocheir; species Eriocheir sinensis. Next base: position 25,858,424 of record NC_066514.1, read on the forward strand.
GACATTCTCTCATTATCTTTGCTTGGCTTGGGTAATTTTATTTGACACAAGACTGTTTATCCGGTAAGTTTTTTTATTTATTTGCATGTATGGACACTTATATATTGATCCCCTACCTTCCTTTTTCTTTATTTCTGTGTAACCATCATTTCACCTTCTTTACTGACCAAGATAACACAACTTCGAACAATACCTCAGCCTTCAATCCTCCGTGGTAGCATTGCATAGTCTTTCGAACTAACGTAGAATGGTCGTTTGTGTCCAATTGTTGCTCTTTTAGTCCATTCCATCCTTTTCCCTTATTTCTGTATAGCCATTTGTTTCATCTCCTTTATTGTCAAGAAAACACAACTTCGGACAATGTTTTAGCCTCCAGTCAGTCCTTGGCAGCATTGCAAAGTATCATTTAGCGTTCATGTCCAGTTCGTCTTTAATTTTTTGTAGCCCTTTTTCCCGTCTCTCTAATGCCAAGAAAACAACTTTGGACAATATCTCAACCTTCAATCAGCCCTCGGTAGCATTGAATAGCCTATCAAACTAACTGAGACCTTTTGTTTTTGTCCGCTTATTTGTCCATTACCTTTTCCTTTATTTCTGTTTAGCCTTACTCTCCTGTATCCTTTACCGCCAAGAAAACAGCATCGGACAATACCTCAGTCTTTAGTCAGCCTCGGTAGCATTGAATAGCCTATCAAACTAACTGAGACCTTTTGTTTTTGTCCGCTTATTTGTCCATTACCTTTTCCTTTATTTCTGTTTAGCCTTACTCTTCTGCATCCTTTACCGCCAAGAAAACAGCATCGGACAGTACCTCAGTCTTTAGTCAGCCTCGGTAGCATTGAATAGCCTATCAAACTAACTGAGACCGGTTGTTTTTGTCCACTTATTTGTCCATTACCTTTTCCTTTATTTCTGTTTAGCCTTACTCTTCTCTCTCCTTTACCGCCAAGAAAACAGCTTCGGACAATACCTCAGTCTTTAGTCAGCCTCGGTAGCATTGCATAATCTTTCGAACTAACGGAGGCCGGTTGCATATCTCCGATCTCTCTTCTGGTTTTATCCCCGAGTGAAGACGTTCAGCTGTACCTCCGAAATACTTGCATTGTGATTCCTACTCAAAATTACCCGTATAGACTCTAATCTAACCTAACCTAACTTAACCCGGTAGCTGCGGGGATCAAGTTTCTTAAAGGCCCCTCTAAGCGAATTAATGAGAAAAAATCATCACTCACGCAAACCACTTCATAATATATATCAACGCATTTGTGATCAGTTTATGCATCATCTATTTTTGAGGGTTTATATCATGGCAGAAATTTGGCCCGTCGCTGGTACACGGTAAAGCCACAAATTTGGCCCGTCGCTGGTACACGGTAAAGCCACAAATTTGGCCCGTCGCTGGTACACGGTAAAGCCACAAATTTGGCCCGTCGCTGCTACACGGTAAAGCCACAAATTTGGCCCGTCGCTGCTACAGGGTTAACGTAATCTGACCTGTTCAAGATTGGGCTTCACATAACAGTTGAGCAATCTTGAATATGCAGGCCGGTCACGTCTTGGAGGCTCGTGTGGCGGGAACAGCGGAGGCGCCATCCCATCACTATGTGGACGCAGTAGGCATCAATCCGCCCTGTCCGTACTTATAAAGAGGCCGCCGGGATCAGACTCAGGGCCATATTTTCAGACACTCCGGCGCCCTTGTCACATATTTAACAAGGCTTGCATAAGAGTTTGAGGGATTTCCATGGGTAGATTTACGACCTTGGTGATAGTTTGACCCTTCTTCTGTACATTGAACCTAAAAAGACACTCGTAGCAGCCCGATTGACCTCCTTTTAGGCCTCTGGAAATAGTTGATGTGAGGTGAGAGCGTTTGACAATACCCCCCTGAGGAAGCATTGGGGAGGAGGTGGAGGTAGGGGCGAGTGTGGTTAACGTGCCGGCCCTCACACACACACACACACACACACACACACACACACACACACACACACACCTCTAGTTCCTCCACTACTCACATCTCTTCTTAAGTCTCTCTTCATCTCTTCTCCTCACGTCCGTCTTTTTCTCACTTCTCTAATCTCTTCTCTTCTTCCTAAACCTTCCTCCACTTACCTGTCCTCTCGTCTACTTTTTCTTCTCCTTCCTTCATTCCTCTTCATCCTCCTCTCCTGTCTATCTCGTTCTTTATTCATTCGTCCCTAAATCTTCCCCCCTTCACCCCCCCCCCTCTCTCTCTCTCTCTCTCTCTCTCTCTCTCTCTCTCTCTCTCTCTCTCTCTCTCTCTCTCTCTCTCTCTCTCTCTCTCTCTCTCTCTCTCTCTCTCTCTCTCTCTCTCTCTCTCTCTCTCTCTCTCTCTCTCTCTCTCTCCACCTTTCCACTCAACTCCAATTCACCTCTTCCACGTTTCTCCTCCCTCCTCCTCCTCCTCCTCCTCCTCACCCATTTCTATTCCCTCATCTTCTCTGCACTTTTCCTTCCCTCCTCTACTCCCTTCCACCCACGTCTTTACACTTCCTCCCCTCCTCCCCCTCCCCCCCCCTTACCCCGCCGACGCGTTGTAATAAGGAAACTTGTCTAAAGGAGCAAATATTGACAAAAATGGTAGATGTGTCCTGGAAGAGAGAGAGAGAGAGAGAGAGAGAGAGAGAATGTAGATACGTATGTAGGTTGGTAAATGGATAGAAATGGATGGTTAGATGGATGCATAGATAGATAGATAGATAGATACACACACACACACACACACACACACACACACACACACACACACACACACACACACACACACACACTCACACACGTCCATGCACAGGCAAAAACAAAGTCAATTATCCTCTCCAGAACCCTCCTTCCTGGGGGCGGGCGGGGGGGGGTTAAGGGGGGGGCGTAGGGGGGTGCTCAGGTAATGGCCTCCTCCAGGTAAGGTTGATAAGGCACGACTGTTCTATTCTTCTCCAGGTGTGTAGGTGGGTGGGAAGAGGAGGGGAGGGGTGGGCGTGGGGAGAATGTGGTTGGTGAGGGTGGGTGTGAGTGGGTGGGCGGTTGTTTGTGTGAGAGAGAAAGAACAGGTAGCAACACACACACACACACACACACACACACACACACACACACACACACACACACACACACACACACACACACACACACGAAATTGGCCTCTCTTTTTGGCCACTCCTTTGACCTCTATTCAGGAGCAGTAAATAGCGGTCTTTTTTTTTTTTCCGCCCTTGAACTGTCTCAGCTGTAAAAACACACACACACACACACACACACGCACGGAGCCCTGGAGGTGATCTCTTCTCATATCAATAGCTTTATGTTGGATCACTCGATAAAGACATCAGCAAGAACTGGTGGACAGACTGACGGATAAGTGATCAAGGACTTCCAAAATTTTAAAAACGGACGAAATTCGGTATTCATCTAGTATACTCGGTTATAAGAACATAAGAACATAAGAACGCAGGAGTCTGCAAGAGGCCGGTAGGCCTGTACGAGGCAGCTCCTTTGACCCTAAGCTCCCGTGTATCTAACCCCACCTAATATCGCTGTCCATGAATTTATCTAGTCTATTTTTGAATGTGACAATTGTATTGGTACTCACCACATGACTGCTAAGCCTATTCCACTCATCCACCACCCTATTAGTAAACCAATTTTTGCCTATGTCCCTGTTGAATCTGAATTTATCCAGTTTAAACCCGTTACTTCGTGTCCTACCCGGTTCTCTTACCAACAAAACCTTATGAATGTCTCCCTCATTAAAGCCCTTCATCCATTTATAAACCTCGATCATGTCTCCACGCACCCTTCGCCTTTCTAGAGAATGCAAGTTTAACTGTTTGAGTCTTTCCTCGTATGGCAAGTTTCTCAACCCCTGAATCATCTTAGTCATCCTCCTCTCCACCGATTCTAACATTTTGAT
>NC_066514.1:25867354-25917354 GCF_024679095.1 Eriocheir sinensis
GCTGTCACCCACTAGACCACCGCACCCACTTCTTATACCACTGCCTGATCTCTTATATAATTCTTAAAATCTATCGTTTAACATTAAAGTTTCTGACGGGTTCTTTTTTAGCGCCTTGTCTCGATTGAAATAAGAATACATTAAGGGTGACTTCAGCAGTTTTAAGAGACGTTTAGTGGACTCTTGGGTGACTCTAATTTGGTATCCTGCCCAATGCGAAGTCAAGCATTTACTATAGACTGGAGTGTCAATTTTAGGAGGTGGAGCGCGAAATATATATTGCAAAGATAAACCCACGACTGGTTTTTGTTGGGTGTCATGTCCACTTGTAAATGATTTTAAGAGAGCTTCCTCCTGACTGGTTCTTGTTTTACGTCGTACCCGATTCGGATGTGTAAGAGATAAGTAACTACCTTTGTCAACAGTGCCAATTGTGAGAGTCATTTCCCTCCTGCCTTGGTCTTACTTCATTTCGTTCCCAGTTCAGATTTAAAAACTAACGTTCTCAACACTGCTATTGTAAGAGTTTTCCCTCCTGACTGGATTTTAGTTTATGGCGTACCCAATTTGAATATATAAGAGAAAACTAATTTTGTGAACACTGCAAATTGTCCGAGTCATTTCCCTTCTGACATTTTTGTTTTTGTTTTACCCAATTCGAATAAAAACTGATATTGGCAACTTTGATATTTGTAAGAGTTATTTTTTTCCTGACTTTTGTAATCTATATCGTGTTCAGTTAAAAAAGAGAAAGAAAACTGTTCTCAACACTGCTATTTGCCAGAGTCGTATCCCTCCTGACTTGTTTTTTTTTTTTTGGTTTCTTTCTCACCCAATTTGAATAAAAGCTGATATTGTCAACTCTGCTAAATTGTAAGAGGAATTTCCCTCCTGACATGTTTTTTTTTTTTGGTTTCTTTCTCACCCAATTCGAATAAAAGCTGATATTGTCAACTCTGCTAAATTGTAAGAGGAATTTCCCTCCTGACTTTCGTAATCTATGTCGTGTCAAGTTCAAAAAGAAAAAAACTGTTCTCAACACTGTTATTTGTCAGTCATTTCCCTACCGCCTTTATTTTTTGTTTGTTTGGTTTTTGTCTTACCCAATTCGAATAAAAGCTGATATCGTCAACTCTGATAATTGTAAGAGGAATTTCCCTCCTGACTTTCGTAATCTATGTCGTGTCAAGCTCAAAAAAGGAAAAAAAGCTATTCTCAACACTGCCAGTTGTAAGTCTTTCCCTCCTGACTGGTTCTTGTTTTATGTCGTAGCCAATTCGGATATATAAGAGAAAACTTTTTTTTGTTAACACTGCTAATTGGAAGAGGTATTTTCCTCCTGACTTGTTCTTTCTTTATTTCGTGCCCAGCTCGCTCAAAAACTTAATATACTCAACAGTACTTGTCGTCATATTCATTTCTCTCCTCCCTGGTTATTGGTTTCTGTGTATCCTGTTCGAAGAAAAAATAACACTATTGTCAACTTGGCTAATGAGAAGACTTGTGTTTACTGTCTTGTTTTTACTTCATTTCATGCCAAGTTCAAATAAGAAAAGAACTAACCTCGTCAACTATGCCAATTTTAAAACTCATTTCCCTCCTGACTTACTTAACCCGGTAGCAGCGGGGATCATGTTTCTTAATGGTCCCCCTAAGCAAGAAAAACGAGTAAAAATCATCACTCACACAAACCATTTCATAATACAGCATTTGTGATCAGTTTATGCATCATCTATTTTATATCATGGCACAAATTTGGCCCGTCGCTGCTACACGGTGAAGCCACAAATTTGGCTCGTCGCTGCTACCGGGTTAATCCATATCGTGTTCAATTAGAATGAAAAAAAAATAATAATATTGTCAACTCTTCTAACGGTAAGGTAATTTTCCTCCTGACTCCAACTGATATCGTGCCTAGTTAGAGTAATAAAACACTATCGCCAACATTGCTAATTGTAAGATCATTTCCCTCCTGACTTGATTTTTGGATCGTGTTGCACCGGTTCGGATAAAAAACTGATGTTCTCACCACTAATTCTAAAAGTTGTTTGTTTTCCTTCTGACTTTCCTATTTCTAATTACTTACTATTTACGCTGACCTCTAGACCACCACCAACATTAAATTTTGAAGAGACATTTATTTAGTTTGTGACGGGTTCCAAATTTGTATCTCGTCCAATAAACAACTGTAAGCAAAATTAATAACTATGGAAGATATTTACTTTGCTTCTGATTGATTTTAAGTCTGTATCTTGGCCACTAAAAAATAATGCTGCCAACACTGCTAATTGTAAGAGTCAGTTCCCTCCTGGATGGGTTTTAATTTATGTTGTACCCAATGCGAACAAAAACTGATATTGTCAACTCTGCGAACGGTAGTCATCTTCCTCCTGACTCTCCTAATTGATATCGTGCCCAGTTAGGATAAAAGAAAAACTATTATTGTCAACACTACTGATTGTAAGTCTTTTCTCTCGTGACTGCTTCGTAACTTATTTCGTGTTCAGCTCGGATAAAAAAAAACTACCATGGTCAACACTTAATTTTCAAAGCCCTTTCCCTCCTGACTGGTTCTTACTCTATACCGAGTCCATTGCGAATATAAACTCACTTTTGTCAACAGTACGAATTTTAAGTCGTTTCTCTCGTGACTTCTTCAGAATTCATTTCGTGTCCAGTTCGAAATGAAACTAATGCCACCAACATTCCATTGAGCGTAACCTGTTTCTGGGTCGTGATCTGTAGAGTCCCTTGATAGATAGAGTCCCGACAACCTAAGATTTGTTTTCACCACCAGAGCGTGTGCTAGCGTTTGAAAAGCACGGCGAAAACAGGCCCAATAATGGCGTCCAAATCTTAGGTAGTCGGGACTCTATAAGGGACTCTACAGATCACTACCCAAAAACAGGTTACGCTAAATGGAAGACGCTGTTAGTAATCCCTCCAGACCCGCATCTCGTTATGTATGTCGGACAAGCAGAAATAATGCTACAACTCCAGGCAGCAGTAATGTTTTTGAAAGGCATTTACTTAGATAATAACAGGTTCTAATTCTGTATCTTGCCTATGAAACAACTCTGGTCAGCAGTAACATTTTTGAAAGGCATTTACTTAGATAATAACAGGTTCTAATTCTGTATCTTGCCTAGTAAACAACTCTAGGCAGCAGTAACATTTTTGAAAGGCATTTACTTAGATAATAACAGGTTCTAATTCTGTATCTTGCCTAGTAAACAACTCTAGGCAGCAGTAACATTTTTGAAAGGCATTTACTTAGATAATAACAGGTTCTAATTCTGTATCTTGCCTAGTAAACAACTCTAGGCATCAGTAATATTTCTGAAAGGCATTTACTTACATAATAACAGGTTCTAATTCTGTATCTTGCCTAGTTAACAACTCTGGGCAGCAGTAATATTTTTGAAAGGCATTTACTTAGATAATAACAGGTTCTAATTCTGTATCTTGCCCAGTAAACAACTCTGGGCAGCAGTAATATTTCTGAAAGGCATTTACTTAGATAATAACAGGTTCTAATTCTGTATCTTGCCCAGTAAACAACTCTGGGCAGCAGTAATATTTCTGAAAGGCATTTACTTAGATAATAACAGGTTCTAATTCTGTATCTTGCCCAGTAAACAACTCTGGGCAGCAGTAATATTTCTGAAAGGCATTTACTTACATAACAGGTTCTAATTCTGTATCTTGCCTAGGAAACAACTCTGGGCAGCAGTAATATTTCTGAAAGGCATCTACTTACATAATAACAGGTTCTAATTCTGTATCTTGCCTAGTAAACAACTGGGCAGCAGTAATGATCTTGAAAGGCATTTACTCAACTTCTGATTGCTTCCTATTATGTATCTCGCCCAGTAAACAACTTTAAACTCTCGGTAAAATAAAGTTGGGGGCCTATGCTATAGCTGCGCGTGGCCGCGGTGCTCATCTCCGTCGCATTGGCCCATGAGCCTGTGGTTGAAAGAGTCCATCATTACCCCGGGGCACAGGGCCAATGTGACATCCGGGTTACCACAGTTGACCTTCCCCAGGTTTCCCCAGGTACCATTTATCGACCAGCCCGAAAGGGAGGATGTACAGTTGGTTGAGATACACTGTCCGGGCCGGGATCCGAACCCGGGCCCGCGGAGTGGTAGGTAGGCACGCTGACCACTAGACCACCACCAACATTTCATTTTGAAGAGGCATTTATTTAGTTTGTGACGGGTTTTAATTTTTCATCTTGGTAAATAAACACCTAGACAACAGTAATAATTATGAAGGACATCTTAGCCTATAACTTGTATTGAGTTTGTCTGTCTCTTGGCCAATAAAAAAACTTTGAACAATAGTAATAATTTTGAAAGACATTTAGTACGCGTCTGACTGGCTCCAATTCTGTATCTCGCCCAACAAACACCTCTAGGCAACAGCAATAATTTTCAAGGACAGTTACCTAGCCACTGACGTCCGTATCACGCCCATTTCAACCTTTACATCTACTATGGGGAACAACATTAATTTTCGGCGTCATTTTCCTCCTCGCCACTATACAAGGCAAACTCAGGACCTGTTTGGGGTCGTTAACAAGAGCCACAAAAACAGTGAAGGACCCAGCACGGACCCTGGCGGCACCCTCCCCTTTCCTACCCGCCAAAATCCCTTACACGCTTCGGTTCTCCCCGGCCTCGACTTCCCTGGGCACGGCTTCTTCCCTTCCTTCCACTTAAGAGGCACACGTGGGAGAGGGAGAGGGAGAGGGAGTTGTATATGTGTGAAGAGAAGCAGAGACACAGAAGAGTTTTATTATTGAAAGGATTGGAATGAAAGGATGCAAGATGTTACTGGCCGTAGGAGAAAGAGACATTTGGGGGAAGATAAAGTTAATGGATCGGTAATTGGTTTAGGTAAGAAATGTGAGAAAAAAGGAAAAGGAAGAACAGGAGTGGGGAGGGGAAGAGGAAGAGGATGAGGAGTGAGATAAAAGGGGAAGAAAATTAAGGAACATAGATAAAAAAATGGCAGTGTGTTGATACAATTTGTTTGGGTACGAAACGTGAGAAATAAAAGAAACAGTAGGGGTGGACAGAGGAAGAGGAGGAGAAGGAGGAAAAAGGAAATAAAAGGAGATGATTAAGAAAGATAAGGAACAAATGGTACTTGAAAATTTGTTTGGGAAAGAAATTAAAAAAGAAGAGAAAATTGTGGAACAGGAGTAGGAAGAGGAAGAGGATGAGGAAGGAAATAAAGGAGATGATGATGATTAAGGAGCAGAGAGAAATAATGACAAGGTATTGGAAGATTCGTTATGGTAAGAAATGTGAGGGAAAAAAGGGAGAAGGCTTGAGGAGGGGAAGAGGAAAAGGAAGAAATAAATAAAATGAGGAAAAGGCGATTAAGGAACATAGTAGGTAGAAGAGAAAAAAAAGGAGGGAAAAAACAAGTGAGTGCCCGAGCAGTATACCCTGAAGGACACTCAACTCACTATACTGTTAAAGGATGTTAGGATGGAAATCGCTGGTGTAGTAAAGGGCGGGTTCAGCGAAGGTCGGGTGTGAAAAACAGGGATAGTGATAGATATGAAAATGGGAAATGTCCGAAATGGGAGGAGCTTGTTCACTACCGTAACCTGAACAGACAACAGTACTTACGATAGACAATATACCGTTAAAGGATGTAAGGATGGAAATCGCTGGTGTAGTATAGGGTGGGGTTAACGAAGGTTGGGTGTGAAAGACAGGGATAGGGATAGATGTGAAAATGGGAGGAACTTGTTCACTACTGTAACCTGAACAGACAACAGTGCTTACGATGGACAATATACCGTTAAAGGATGTTAGGATGGAAATCGCTGGTGTAGTAAAGGGCGGGTTCAGCGAAGGTCGGGTGTGAAAGACAGGGATAGGGATAGATGTGAAAATGGGAGGAGCTTGTTCACTACGATAACCTGAACAGACAACAGTACTTACGATGGACAATATACCGTTAAAGGATGCTAGGATGGAAATCGCTGGTGTAGTATAGTTGGGTTCAGCGAAGGTCGGGTGTGAAAGACAGTGATAGGGATAGATTTGAAAATGAGAAATATGGGAAATGGGAGGAGCTTGTTCACTACGATAACCTGAACAGACAACAGTGCTTACGAGGGACAGTATACCGTTAAAGGATGTTAGGAAGGAAATAATTTATGCTTCTAATAGCTTAACGAAGAAATTGTGCTATATATACAATACAAGAAAGTTAATGGCCTCCTTAACCTGAACAGACAGCAGTACCTTCGAAGGACAATACAAAGTTAAAGGATGTTAGGGTCGAAGTTGTTTGTGCTGGTTCCTTACGCCTTAAGAGAGAGAGAGAGAGAGAGAGAGAGAGAGAGAGAGAGAGAGAGAGAGAGAGAGAGAGAGAGAGAGAGAGAGAGAGAGAGAGAGAGAGAGAGAGAGAGAGAGAGAGAATGCAAAACAAGCAAATAGGGAAGCAATAAGGAAAGAGGGAAACGGATTCTGCCCCGGGAACCATCCAAGGTCATTTCTTAGGATGTCACGCTCCTTCGGCCCTTCGTTCTGCCATCCCGGATCCGACAAACTCCGTGATCGGCGCCGTCACGGTATTTTCGATTAACTTAATATTCCCGTCTGGTGGTTTTAAGAGGCAAGTCTTACTCCAACCCTCCTCGCCTCGGCGGGGCTGGGGAGCGTCAGGGGGCCCAAGGTCTCCCTGGCGAGCGTCGCAGGGCCCAGGAGTCCCGGCAGAGCGCCTCGGCTCCCCCGGGGCGTTCATGGCGGTGCTGGAGATCCCGAGGGTCCAGGGGCGAGGGGCGGGGCCAGTAAGACAGTACTGACCATCTCAATAACCAGACGACTCAGGTAATGACACGTTCGTTACACGTTGTAGAAGGAACGTACTGAAGGCAATCGTGTAATCTCTACAAAACAACAGAAAAAAACAGAAAAGACAAAAATCTAGCATAGAGGCGTGTGGTGTTGTGTGTTGGTATGAGTTAGTCTTTTCTGGGGTGAAGGAGACTTACCCTACCAGCACACAGCACCAAGAAAAAGCGACACAAGAGAACAAGAGGATAGAACAGAAACAGTACCAGAAAAGGAATGATGTAGAAACAGAGTAAAAGAAGAAGGCGTGTGGTGTTGTATGCTGGGACGAGTGAGTCTTTTCTGGGGTGAAGGAGACTTACCCTACCAGCACACAGCACCAAGAAAAGGCGACACAAAAGAACACCGAGAAAAAGGATAGAACAGAAACAACACCAGAAATAAGAATGATATAGAAACAATAAATGAAGAAGGCGTGTGGTGTTGTATGCTGGGACGAATGGGTCTTTTCTGGGGTGAAGGAGACTTACCCTACCAGCACACCGCACCAAGAAAATGCGATACGAGAGAACACCAAGGAAAGAGGACAGAACAAAAACAACACAAGAGTAAAGGCGAAATTTAGAAAAAGAATAAAAGAAGGAAAACATAGATAAAGAACACCAAGAAAATGATAATATAGAATCACATCGATAAAAGGAAATATATAGACAAATCATCCACCTTTCGGCCCTGACTAACATCCAAAATCATGGGTGAGTCTTTTCTGGGGTGAAGGAGGCTCATCCAGACCAAGGAACATCAAAAAAGGATGATATTAAAAGAACACAAAGAAAATTAGATAAAAGCAGAAAATAATGAAAAGAAAAAGAAAATATCAAGCAAAAGAAAAAAATGGATTAAAGAAAAATTAAATTAATAAATAAATAACAATATAATTATATAAAATTAAAAAAAAATGTTAAAAATCAAATATAAGAAAAGGACATCATTCACCTTTATGCCTGAACATCAACATCATCAAAAATATGGGCGAGTCTTTTTTTTGGGGGGGGCTCATCCAAACCATCACAGAACATCCAGAAGAGGATTTAAACACAAAAAGACACTGGAAGAGGATGACTTGCCTGGCTCATGCCGCCTCCCGGAGTTCATTAATGATGGTCTTTAGGACAGCCTTGGGCCACTCGCGATGACTCCCTTCATTCGAACAGGAAATCAATATACACATAACGCTGGAGTATTTAAAACAAGGTAATATATCGAGAGGCTCCCTACCAATGTGCTTGAAGCAATACATAGGGCCAGTTTCACAGTTTCCCATGATGGGTTAGTAAGCTCCCAAACCAGGGGCAGAGCCTTCGAAATTTCCTAGTATAGTGTCTGGTGTTTATATTTAAGTTCACAAATTTGATGAAACTATACAGGAAAAGTCTTGTGTATTTAGTGTGGCATGGAAGACCTCCCCAGTTTGGATTGTATGGGATTCTAGAGTTTGGTTCGGGCTGTTACGAAGACACTGTGTTGGACTGTGATATCGGCTCTTAATCAGCAGTGTGTTGTTCTTGTCACGACATATGTGCCTGAGACATAGGTCGGTACTCTCAGACGCTTCCACCTCTCTCAACTATTTCCAAAGGCCATAAAGGAGATTAATCGGGTTTTACGGAGTGTTTTTTTTTACGTTCATGGTACAGAGGAAGTGTCAAACTACCATCTGGGTCATGAAAGTAGCCCTGGAAATGCCCCAAACTCCTACGAAAGCCTTGTCAAATGTGTGTGCTTGGGACTGGAAAGGTGTAAGAACGATCCATAGAGTATAGACTTTCACGGCTTTTGGAATGGAAACATCGAAGTGGCCAGAGAGGAATGGAGAGATTACTTCCAGGATCAGATAAAAAAAGAACTGCAAATGGATGAAAGAAAGGAGATAATTAGATGACTTAACCTCACCATATGGCAATTTTGGCTACCCCGGCCATGCTGAGCGAAAATAACGTATTTGTCCGATTTTAAATAGATTCGTAATATAATACCCTTAGTCGCCCCCCTTAACGGCTTTTGGAATGTAAACTGCGAAGCGCCCAGAGAGGAACGGAGAGGTTACTTTCAGGAGTCACTGTATCAGATCAAAAAGGAGCTGCAAATGGATGATAGAAAGGAGATAATTAAATGACATGATAAAACCACTTAAAAAATACGATTATCAAGACATATATAGAGGAGAGAGGACTTCAGATTGATTAGAAGAGTAAGAGAGAGAAAGTAATGATTATAAAAGCATTGAAGAGAAGGGCGTTCAACAGATGGCGCGGTGATACAGAGGAGCATGAGGAACGTTGAGGCGGTGAATCAGAGGCAGAAGACAAGAACGAGTGGAAACGTTTGTGTGAGGGGAACGTTAGAGGCTGAGAGAGAGAGAGAGAGAGAGAGAGAGAGAGAGAGAGAGAGAGAGAGAGAGAGAGAGAGAGAGAAATAATTTACTTGGTCAGGAGAGTTTATTACCACGCTGGAGAAGGACAGCAACAGGAGGAAAGAGGCATCAACGCTCGACAGGACAGCACCGTGGATATCGCCGGTGATAGCATTGTGGTTTCCCCGGCGTCCTTCAAGTACCAGTAGTAGTAGTAGTAGTAGTTGTTGTTGTTGTTGTGGTGGTGGTGGTTCTTTTTCACTTTCCCATCATCAGCATTCGAGTCTCTCTTTCTCCGTCGTGGGCAATAAATAGACCGACTTGTTCATTCTTATCGGCGGGGGAATGTTCTTGTTGTGGAGGGAAGGAAGAAGAAGAAGAAGAAGAAGAAGAAGAAGAAGAAGAAGAAGAAGAAGAAGAAGAAGAAGAGAATGTTAGTAAGAGGAGGAGGAGGAGGAGGAGGAAGAGGAAGGGTAGTAAGGGGAGGAAGAGGAGGAGGAGAAAGAGGAAGAGTTGAAGAAGAAGAAGAAAAGGAAAAGCAGAAGAACATATCGAAAAGAGAATGTTAGTAAGAGGAGGAAAAGTAAAGGTTGTAAGGGGAGGAAGAAGAGGAGGAGAAAAGGAAGAGTTGTAAGAGGAGGAGGAGGAGGAGGAGGAGGAGGACGTGGTAGGGTGGATGAGATTCTTCCTGAGTGGCTTTAATCCTCTCGGGTGGACTTCCTGTAGGAGACACTCACCCCTCTCACTACTACAACCACCACTACTACTACTACTACTACTACTACTACTACTACTACTACTACTACTTCTGATACTCCTATACTGGTCACATTCATTTAGCAAGCAAACCCAGCAACCACCAATAAGATCCACCCTTCCCCAGCACACACCAGTCACACGGAGCCTAGTTCAGAAAGGCTGGCTTGTGGCTCGACCAATGGGAAACGCTTATTGGAGAAAGGGGGCGGGGCTTGTGTGCCAGTGTAACGTGAACTGAATATATACTTAGTTGAGCTTGATTGTTAGTGTTAGAAATGGATGCTTGGTTTGTGAGGGGGAGGCTGTCACACCTGTCCGCCTGTTTGTGTTCACCTTAATTAATACCTGTTTTTTTCCCACAGGTGAGTATCCTGAGGCGTTGGAGGGGCGCTGTGACCCCGTGAGTACTGGATGGGTAGAATATTTATTTACTGTTATCTTTTATTATCTTTATCATTACTACTACTACTACTACCACAAGAGCAGGATCACACACAAACACTTAAACTTTATCTCAGTTGGTGTACGAGTCCTCTTTCCTGTCTCGTATTTAAACTCTGTGATATTGTGTTGACTATTCTCTTACGTTCGTGTATATACCCTTTTTTGTCACTTACACGCCTGCCATACGCCCTTTTATTTGCGTGCCAGAGTGTGTTGGTAATAGGAGAAAATATACTCTTCCGTCTTTGGTTTAGCAGGGAGGAGCTTGGTGGGCGAAGGCGAGGCAGGGTGTCGGGGGTGTTTCAGTGTGTCAAGATGGGACAGTGTTTGTTCACTTCTTTGTTTTTGCGGTAAAGGAAGAAGCTCAAAGGCAAAAATAGATGGATAAAAAAAAAGTCCGCTGATCACTGCTCCTGTGAAGAAAGTAGAAAGGAGTAGAAATAAGTGGCTAAATGAGAGATCGTTTTAACCGTGTAGCAGCGACGGGCCAAATTTGTGGCTTTACCGTGTAGCAGCGACGGGCCAAATTTGTGGCTTTACCGTGTAGCAGCGACGGGCCAAATTTGTGGCTTTACCGTGTAGCAGCGACAAGCCAAATTTGTGGCTTTACCGTGTAGCAGCGACGGGCCAGATTTGTGGCTTTACCGTGTAGCAGCGACGGGCCAAATTTGTGGCTTTACCGTGTACCAGCGACGGGCCAAATTTGTGGCTTTACGTGTAGCAGCGACGAGCCAAATTTGTGGCTTTACCGTGTAGCAGCGACGGGGCAAATTTGTGCCATGATATAAACCCCCCAAAATAGATGATACATAAACTGATTACAAATGCTTCGCTATATATTATGAAATGGTTTGTGTGAGGGGTGATTTTTTCTCATTTTTCTCACTAGGAGGGACCATTAAGAAACATGATCCCTGCTACTACCAGGTTAAGTGTGGTATGGGAAGGTACTGATTGAGGGTTGAAAGTAGTATACATTGAGGGACTAACAGAAGAGATGTGCAGTAGAAGAGTGTGATACATGCAAACATTGTTATAGTTTAAAGATGAACATTAGAAGAAGCAATAAAATAAGCAGTATAGGGAATTACATGCTAAGGAGAAGACGACTAAAGTGAAGGTCCTAAGGTTGGTTATATATATAAGACACTTTCTCTTCTCACATCAGCTATTTCTAAAGGTCAAAGAGGGGGTCAGTCGGGTTCCAAAGAGTGTTTCTTCAGGTTCACGGTACAGAAGAAGACTCACACTACCACCAGGGTCATAAAACTACCCCTGGAAATGCCCACAACTCCTACGAAAGCCTTGTCAAATATGTGCTTACAGAAGAAGAATCACACTACCACCAGGGTCATAAAACTACCCCTGGAAATGCCCACAACTCCTACGAAAGCCTTGTCAAATATGTGCTTACAGAAGAAGGGTCACACTACCACCAGGGTCATAAAACTACTCCTGGAAATGCCCACAACTCCTACGAAAGCCTTGTCAAATATGTGCTTCTTCAGGTTCACGGTACAGAAGAAGAGGAAATTCCCACAACTCCTACAAAAGCCTTGTCAAATATGTGTTCTTGGGCTGCGATAAGTCTTGTAATGCGACCCTAACAGTCATATTTTTAAACATTTCGGCGCTCAAGCTCACATAATTGACAAGGCTTTTATAGGAGTTCTGGGCATTTCTAGGAGTAGCTTTTTGACCCTGGTGGTAGTTTGACCCTTCTTTTGCACCGTGAAGCTAAAAGAAAACTTATTAGAACCTGACTGATCTCCTTTTTGGACTTTGAAAATAGTTGATGTGAGGGGTGGAAGCGTTTGACAGTACCGACGTAAGAAGCGTTAGCCCCAATGAGTCTCAGGTGTAAGGAAGCGAAGACGAAGAAGAGATGGGCGAAGTGTGTGTGCGTGTGTGTGTGATGTGCTTGCCGTTATCCAGCCCCCCAGCACACACCACACCCCACCCCACCCACACACACCCTTTTTATTTTTTACTGCAAAGGAAGCAACTCATCGGCAGAGAAAAAAAAATATATATGCAGAAAAATAAGCTCGCTATGTCGCTGCTCCCCTAAGTGACAAGTAGAACATCCAAACTTAAAATCGGTGGGAGAGGTGTCTTGATCCTCCCCTCTTGAAGGCGTTTAAGTCGTAGGCAGCAGGAAATACAGACAAGAAAGGCTTACACTCACTCTGGTTATTGGTGCGTAAAACCTTATCCAGGAGCTATTATTTTTTCTTTTTCTTTCACATATTTGTACCTTCACTTATCGTGGCCGTCTCCCAGGCGCCGCAGAGCAATACTTACCATTTCCAATAATCATTTTTTACCATAACCAAGATACACAGATTTATTCTTATTCCATCAGCATTTCAAACCAACTCCAGGACGTCATTTCTGGCCGCTCCAGGAGGCGTCAGAGTCGAGGGTTGAGGCGGAACGACTCCTCGGGCGTGGTAGAAAGGCTCGGCTCCTCGCGCCTGGTGGATATGCTAATGGGTGTTCGATCCCCGGCGTGCGGCGTCAGCCTTCTCGTGACACGGGCGGAGCGGCGTCAAAGTTATAATAGGGCGTGTGCGTGCCGCGGCCCGAGGCGAGGCGAGGCGAGGGGAGGCGGGGCAAGGCGAGGGGAGGCGAGGTGGGGCAAGGCGAGGCGAGGCGGGGCGGGGCGGCGCGTGTCGGCGAGGGCGTTGGGGAGGCGCGGCGCCCCGTGTGTGGCACAGGCCGGGAGGGTCGCGGCGGTGTCACTGTCCGGCAAGTTTCTTATGAATTGCAAATTCGAGCGACAAGAATCTTTGATATTATTCATGACATTCTGAGCTTCTCCTAAGTTGTAACACAAAGGCTCCCACGAGTACTTTCACCCTGCCCCCCCTCCCTGTGACTCCCGCCCTGCCCCTTCCGCTTCCCCTTCCCTCTCCCTCCCTCACTGTCCCCCTGTCTGTCAGCCCCGTGCGGCGGAAGGTACGAAGCTCCCTTTGAGGTGTCCACCGCTTGCGACCTTCGCCGGGCCGCCGCGTTCGTTCCTCCCGCGGAACCTTCCGTGACGTGAGGCCGCCGAGTGGTCGCCGCGGCCACCTGTCCGGCTCGGCGGCCCGGGGTCACCTTGGCACGGCGCGGCCCACGGGGCGCGTCAGGAGCCTCGAGTCACCGTGTGTCGTACTCTTTAGCGTGACCTTATTAGCATCTTCCTCAGCGAGCATCATTCCACTACGGGACAGTGGCCTTTCCAAGTGTCCTCCCCTCACCCTCGTCTGGTGTCGGTGTACGCCATCCTGCTCTGGGAAAGGTTCTGATTTCATATCCACTGGTTCTTTACCCACTGAATTAGTTTTCTAAATTGGGCGCCTCCGCCCTGCCGACTGGGTTTCCTGGTGTGGCGGCGGCAGGCGCGGCGCAGGACACGTGCGGCTGCCTGCACGCTGAGCTCTGCACCAGGCGGGGCGGGGCGGGGCGGGGCGGGGCGGCCCGGCGCGGCGCGGGAGACACATCAAGGCGCCCGCGCCGCTCACATGTTCACCTCAAGAACACGATTTTCAGGAACATCAGGTTTTTTGGGGTAAACGTCCTGAGGTGCTGGTGATGTCCCGACGAGCCAGGCGGCGCGTTGATGGCCCAGCCTGACGGGGGCTGGTGGCGGCGGCGGTGATGGTTGTGATTGTGGTGGTGGTCGGCGGGGATGGTCTCAGAAGGCACCTTGCACTATAACCACCACCACCGGCGTGACCTTGGGTGCCCCGACGGGGGTCGACGCTCCCCGTGAGTCCCGGCGGCTGGTGGTGACGCGGCGAGGCGATAAGGAACACATGGCGAGGAGACGAGGGTTCGCGTCCCCGGGGTGGCGAGGGACAGGCGGCGCCTCGGCCGTCACCCTCGGGCCGGTGCGCTGCGGCTGCTGGGCTGTGGCGCGGGGTGGCCAGGACGGAAAGGATAGGGACCTAGAGCCTCTGCCGGCGCCGGAAGGAGCACACCAAGAGACAGGGAAGAGAACATCATAACGGCTGATATGTTGTTTAGTATCATTATTGTTATCATCATTATAATTATGCCGCTTGTTTTCCCGACGCTACGAACACATGCCCCGCCAGTGTCCCTCAGACTCGTTACTTCACGTCCTCTGCGTCCCGCCCGTCACCAGCCCGTGGCACGACGAGCAGGGGAGGAAGCGGTCCATGGCAGAGTGGTTTGCGAGCGGGCGTGGTGAGCCCATGCAAGGACCTAGGTTCGAGTCCCACCGAAGTACGCTAAGAGTTTTCAGCCATCGCCGAGTGGCGGAAGATTACCCACAAATTGCCCAGATCGTTAATCAACCCTGCCTTCAGCCACTTCGGTCAAGAGGGAGCACCAGGGGGCAGCATGGGCCAAGCTGTTGTCATACATCACGGCAGCCACTATAAATAGAATTCGCTTGCGCGGGCTGGGGTCGTCCAAGAGACCCCTCAAGAGAGCCTGCCGGCACTAAAGGCACCTAAGAAAAGTGTTCTGTTATGATTAATGGCTCAAGTGTTGCCGTCGGTTGCGGTTTAGTCAATATTTTTTCTCCCGTTTTTCATCGCATATCCCTATTTTTTTTCTGGGGCACGAAAGTTGATTAACCTGGTAGCTGCGGGGGTCATGTTTCTTAGGTTAGGTTAGGTTAAGTAAACAAAATAATGAGAATCATCACTCACGCAAACCATTTCATAAGATATATCAACGCATGTGTGATCAGTTTATGCATCATCTATTTTGGGAGGTTTATATCATGGCAGAAATTTGGCCCGTCGCTAGTACACGGTAAAGCCACAAATTTGGCCCGTCGCTGCTACCGGGTTAATCCAAAGACTTAATGACGTTATTGGGTAATGTTAAAGTTATTAGTGGTAGTAGTTGTTGTTGGCAGTAGTATTTCTGACGCGTCTGGTATTCACAGCAACAACCACAACCACAACAACAACATGGCGGAGGGCACACAGCCCCATTAGGCCCGGGCAGGTGAATGTGCCTCCGCTGTGGCGGTGGTGGTGGTGGTGGCGGTGGTCTATCCCATCATCATCTGTCTGCCCGTCTGGTGTCCCCACAGCGGGCGAGACGCGTGACCTTGGCGGGGCGGGGCGGCCGGTAGTCGGGGAGATGTCCACCAAGCGGAAGGATGACAATGAGAGAGAGAGAGAGAGAGAGAGAGAGAGAGAGAGAGAGAGAGAGAGAGAGAGAGACCTGATGGCCAAGCAAAATGACGCCACTATAAATATTTGCCTGCAGCACAACAGGCTGGGGCCAACCATCAGGCCCCACCAATAAAGCCTACCGGTGCCATAGGCAGAAACGTAAAAAAAAAAAAAAAAAAAAATGCAACTATCACTACTACTACTACTACTACTACTACTACTCGCCGTGACCTACAGAATAATAATAGCAATAATGTTTTGATGGGCCCTGCGGAGGGGCAATCAACGCAATCAGTCAGTCAGTCAGTCAGTCCGGATCGGTCTGGCAGGTGGAGGCTGATCAGCTGGTGTGGTCACGCGCCTCGACGCGGCCCTGACGTGAATCACTTTGGAGCTGCGTGGCCAAGCTGGCGATGAATATGGCGATGAGCGTAGCGATGACTGACCATGAATATAGCGATGGGTATAGCGATGAATGTATAGCGATGGATATAACAATGAATGTATAGCGATGAATATGGCGATGAGCGTAGCGATGACTGACCATGAATGTAGCGATGGGTATGGCGATGAATAGCGATGGATATGACAATGAGTGTATAGCGATGAATATGGCGATGAGCGTAGCGATGACTGACCATGAATGTAGCGATGGGTATGACGATCAATAGCGATGGATATGACAATGAGTGTATAGCGATGAATATGGCGATGAGCGTAGCGATGACTGACCATGAATGTAGCGATGGGTATGACGATCAATAGCGATGGATATGGCGATGAATGTAGCGATGAATATAATGATGAATACGTTGAATATACCCGAGCCTCGTCCGTAACCGTGACTGTTGAGTGTCTGGGCGCGGGGCCTTGCAGACGCAGACACACTGGTCTTGCGTCACCCTGTCTGATGCACGGACGGAGGCTGAGGGAGGGAGAGGGAAGCCCCGTGATATACTCCTCTCCTGGCTGGCATAATTGAAGAGCCTTGGCTTATTTGTTTATTTATTTTTGTTTTACGGTGGTGTAGGCAGAGCAAGGCCTGAACGCATAGTAAATAACTCTCCCTCATTATTTTCCCCTCTTGATTTTCTCCTCGTTAGGCCGTGCTATAAAAGCCCAAATTAAGGTCCTGAGTTATCTTGGTCCTCCCCGCGTGGTGATGTGTGGCTGTGGGCGTGAGGGTCCAGAGGGCGAGTCCAGGTGCGTCGCCCCCGTGGCCTATGGACTTAACCCCATGACTGCGGATTTCCTACAGTCAGAACTCACCAAGCTACAGGAATGGAACAAAAAGTGGCTGCTACAATTCAATGAAGAGAAGTGTAAAGTCCTGCACCTTGGGAGGGGATATCCAGCACACCGATACCACATGGGAAACACTCCACTATCCACCACAGAGGCAGAGAAAGACCTGGGAGTATATGTTATCAGGCTACCAGTGAAGGGATATCCAGCACACCAATACCACATGGGAAACACTCCACTATCCACCACAGAGGCAGAGAAAGACCTGGGAGTATATGTTACCAGGCTACCAGTGAAGGGATATCCAGCATACCAATACCACATGGGAAACACTCCACTATCCACCACAGAGGCAGAGAAAGACCTGGGAGTATATGTTACCAGGCTACCAGTTAAAGCCAAATCCGTGCCAATTGCAGCGGGCGGGTTAAGGCAGTGAGGGGAGTGGCGGGGAGCGGTGGACGGCACGGAGGCGGTTTATTGTGTCGCCCCGCGGTCGTCGCCTGGCCGTGGTCGTCCCCAGCTACCCTTGTGCGGGCCTGGCCGTGACCCCAAGTAGCCGCGCGTAACGTTGCGTCACGCACGGGAGCCAGACGTGCTTGCCCCGTGACGCACGTCGTTCTTCTCCGCACTCAGGAAGATGCAATTAGAATCAGAGTGACGTTAACGGGTGGCATGAGGCAACAGGGGAGGCTGTGACGCCCGGCCGGACGTCACCACCGCCGCGGAGGGACTAATGCCTGCATCCTCCCGCTGGGCGATGGGGGGGGGGGGGGGGGGACCAGGGGGGGGTTGGCCGTGTTTTCTTCACAAGTTTGGCCTATTTTCTCCTTCTGTGCGTGTGTGTGTGTGTGTGTGTGTGTGTGTGTGTGTGTGTGTGTGTGCAAGGTCCATGACACTGGGACGCTTTCTTGAAGGAGCCTGATGGTCGATCTCGGTCCGTGAGTGGCGCGGGCTGATTTTTTTTTACATTGGCGCCGTTACGTCTTGCTTGCTGGCCCGTGTTGTTCCCTGGCGCTCCCCTTGATACAAGTCGCTAAAGTTAAGGTCAATTGATGGGGGTCTGGAGAGCATGCATGTGAGTAGCGGGCTTTTTTTTTAATGTAGCGGGCTTTTTTTTAATGTAGCGGGCTTTTTTCATGTAGCGGGCTTTTTTTTTATGTAGCGGGCTTTTTTTTAATGTAGCGGGCTTTTTTTAATGTAGCGGGCTTTTTTTTAATGTAGCGGGCTTTTTTTTTAATGTAGCGGGCTTTTTTTAATGTAGCGGGCTTTTTTTTAATGTAGCGGGCTTTTTTTAATGTAGCGGGCTTTTTTTAATGTAGCGGGCTTTTTTTAATGTAGCGGGCTTTTTTTTTAATGTAGCGGGCTTTTTTTTAATAATTTTCTTTACGCCCTTGAACTGTCTCCTTAGCTGTAAAGAAAAAAAAATAATAATCTTGGACCACTTCCCTTAGTGTGGCGCTGAACGAGGCGGAGGCACACAAACAGGATGGGCTGTAAGAGGGATGGGAAGGCGAGACTTAGTGGAGGCGGGAAGGGGCTGACGGGTTTGATGCATGAGTGAGGGAGAGGTGAGAGAGGGGCCGGAGGGGTGACGGACGGGCAGGTGGAGTGTGGGAAGGGTAAGGGGTGAGGGGTGACGGAGGGGGTAAGAGAGTGAAGGGATGAAGAATAGGCAGGTGGGGTGACGGACGGGGTGAGGGAGGGGTGATGGCCGATCAACAGAGGCTCGTCTCACACCTCCGTGGGAAGCTGCTCAGCCTTCACAAACTGGAGGGGTGTCTGAGGGTTGGGGGAGGGGAAGGGGGAAGAAAGGGGCAGGGGAGAGTTGGGGAAGGGAAGGGAGAAGAGCGTAAGGTTTGGGTGTGTAGGGGAAGGGGAAAGGGAGGAAAGCAGGGAGAAAAAAGGGGTGTATATAAGGGAGGATAAGGTTTGGGGGTGGGAGGTTAAGCTAGGAAGGAGAAGGTCTGTGGGGGAGGGGATGGTAGGAGTGTGAAGGGGGAGAATGGGTTATGGGGGGAAAGGGGCGGGGAAGGGAGAGATGTGTGAGGGAGGGTTTGGGGAAGGAGAGGGAGGCAAATATTGTCGGCTGGAAGGGAGGGGAGAAGAATGAAAAGGGAGAGAGCAAAGAGGAGACATAGGGGAGAAGAATAGCAAAGGGGAGAGGGGAGGGGAGGAAGTGGAACAGGAGAAAAAAAAAGGCAGATTTGGACAGATTTTACGCTTCAGAATTGACGTTTATTCCAATATATATTTCTCTGACACCCTTTCCATTTATCTGACACCCGTTTCTCTTTTTTTTCTCCTCTTCCTCTTTGCTATTTTTCTTCTGCATTTCTTTTTATCTCCTCCGTTTCTCTTCCTCCATATTCTTTATCTCCGTCTTTATTCCTCTTTGTATTCTCCGGTTTCTCTTTTTCTAATCTTTCTCTTCGGCGTTCATTTTTTTATCCTTTATTTCTCTTCCTCCCTTCTCTTTCTCTTCGTTTTTGTTCCTCTTTCTATTCCCCGGTTTCTCTTTTTTCTAATCTTTCTCTTTGGCGTTCATTTTTTATCTCCTCCGTTTCTCTTCCTCCCTTCTCTTTCCCTCCGTTCTTATTCCTCTCTCTATTCTCCCGTTTCCATCTTTTTCCCCTTTTCCTCATTTCTCTTCTTTTTTTCCCAGTTTTCCGTTTTCTTCCCATCGTCTTCGGTAAGCTACGTGAGACATGCAAAAAGATGGTTGTCGTAATGTGGGGGGCACTAATTTATTTATGTATATATTCATTTATTTACTCAATTGTACATGCCAAAATACTATGCCCCATTATGAAGTTTGTTTATGTCGATTCTAGATAAACAACAACAAACAACAACAGTAACACAAAAAAAATAACAATATATATTCTTCAACACACACACACACACACACACACACACACACACACACACACACACACACACACCTTAAGTAGCACAATAAAATACACTGAGAGGATGATGATGCAATACTAATTATATACGTGTTCGAAGAAGAAGAAAAAAAGTTAAAGATGATAAAGAAAAAAAAAAAGAACTGCCTGAACCTGTTTGTGGTGGAGGGGAACAAGAAAAGCCTGAAGGAGAGTCGCTGGGAGAGTAAGGGAAACGGGAAGGGAATCACTATTATTATTATTATTATTATTATTATTATTATTATTATTATTATTATTATTGTTATCGTTGTCTCGTCAAACTATCACCAGGACCATAACAATAATACCCATGGAAATACTAACACAACCTCTACCGAAGCCTTACTGAACGTTTCATTATAAGCCCAGAAACGTTTGAGAATATGACGCCAAGGTTATGAGGCAAATACTTCCAAAGGCCACAAAAGAGATTGATCGGGGTCCAATGAGTTTTATTTTAGGTTCATGGTGCAGAAGAAGGGTCAGGCTACCATCAGGGTCATGAGAGTACCCTTGGAAATGACCACAACACCTACGAAAGCCTAATTCAATATGTGTGTTTAGGTGCCGAAATTTTTAAAAGATATAACTCTCAGTCTCGTGCAAGCTACAAGGTGGTTTTCTCAGACGATTTCAAAGCCTAATTCAATATGTGTGTTTAGGTGCCGAAATTTTTAAAAGATATAACTCTCAGTCTCGTGCAAGCTACAAGGTGGTTTTCTCAGACGATTTCGGCTCACAGCAAATATTTTCAAAAGCCACTAAAGGGATTAATCGAGGTCCAGTGAGTTGTATATTAGGTTCATGGTACAGAAGAAGGGTCAGACTACCACCAGGGTCATGAGAGTACCCTTGGAAATGACCACAACACCTACGAAAGCCTAATTCAATATGTGTGTTTAGGTGCCGAAATTTTTAAAAGATATAACTCTCAGTCGCGCGAGCTACAGTATATGGTGGTTTTCTCTACTTTCTCTCTACTTTCCAAAAGGAGATCAGTCGGGTTCTGATGAGTATTGTTTTAGGTTCATGGTGCAGAAGAAGGGTCAGACTATCACCAAGGTCATGTGAATACCCTTGGAAATGACCACAACACCTACGAAAGCCTTGTCAAATGTGTGTGTGTCAGTCTCGCGCGAATCCGTATTATCCTGAGACGCTTTCGGCTCTCACAACAAGTCTTTCCTAAGGTCAAAAGGGAGATAAGTCGCTTTATTATGAGTGGGTTTTTTTTTTCTTCTTCTTCTTCTTCTCTGCTATCCTTTTTCTGGCTATTCATTTTTACTAATTTATCCTTATTTTCTTTTCTTTTTATTCTTTTTATTCTTCTTCTTCCTCCTCAAATTTATCATCCACTTTTCTGTTATTCTTTTATTTACAAACTCAGCATTTTTTTCTACTTTCTTCCTCTTCTTCTTACTACTACTACTACTACCACCATCACCACCACCAATAACAACTACCACCTCTATTACTATTACTCTCTATCGCTACCACCTTCATTGACCACCACAAGCAGTCTCAAACATAACCTTCCCTAACAAAACATCGCCGCCAGAACACGGCCGCAAAAACAAACACTCGCTCTGCCGCCGAGACAAAAGTGTTCCAGTGTTAGGCCGAAAACTAATTCCCGGCGCCGAAAACTATATAGATTCCGAGGATAACTTTGGACGGTTCTTTTGTGTGTGAGTTGTTTAGAGGAGGAGGAGGAGGAGGAGGAGGAAGAGAAGAAGAAGAAGCAGAGAGAAAATGAAAAGGAAGAAGATGATGTAGAAGAAGAAGAAAATGAGAAAGAGGAGGAGGAGGAGGAGGAGGAAAGCACGCTGAATTAGAAGGTGTAAGAGAAGAAGAAGGAAGAACCAGAGAAGAAGAATCAGACGAAAGAAAGAAAGAAAGAAGAAGAAGAAGGAAGAAGAAAAGAAAGAAGTGGAAGAGAGAAATAAATACAAAAAACATATGAAAACAGAAGACACAGGAGGAGGAAGAGGAGGAAAAGGAAGACTAGGAATTGCAGGAGGAGGAGGAGGAGGAGGAGGAGGAGGAGGAGGAAGAGGAGGAGGAAGAGGCAAACATTTGGAAGGTTACGACAGGAAGTTGAAAATAGAAAGCCATCAATGTGTGTGTGTGTGTGTGTGTGTGGAGGAAGAAGGAAGAGAGGAAGGAAGGAAGGAAGGAAGAGAGATGGAAGGAAAGAATATAGAATAGGAAGTTAGAAAAAGAAATGGGAAGGGGAAAGAAAGAAGGAAGGAAAATGCGAGAGGAAAAGGAAGGAAGGAAGGAAGGAGGAGAATGGAAGAAAGAAGGAAGAAAATGGAAGAAAAGGAGAACAGAAAGAAGGAAGAGAATAAAGTGATAAAGAATGGGAGAGGAAAGAAGGAGGGAAGGAGGAAGGAAGGAAGGAAGGAAAAAGAGAGAGAAAAAGGAGGAAGAAGGAAGGAAGGAAGGAAGGGAAGGAAGCGAATATTCTCCTATTAAGTTATTTGCTTCGTAATGACTAGGATCGGATTGCGTGTGTGCGTGCGTGCGTGTGTGTGTGTGTGTGTGTGTGTGTGTGTGTGTGTGTGTGTGTGTGATCTTCCTGTCATTGTCCGCTTCCATTCGCTGTCCCTACCTTGTCACAGAGTCTCTCTCTCTCTCTCTCTCTCTCTCTTTTTGCTTTATTTTTTTCTCTTTTCTCTTTTCCTTACTCATTTTTACTCTCTCTCTCTCTCTCTCTCTCTCTCTCTCTCTCTCTCTCTCCGGTCTCCCTTTTCCTCCATTTCTTCTCTCCCTTCCCTTCTTTTTCCTGCCTCTCCCTCCCTTCCTTCCTTCCCTTCTTCCTCCGTCTGTCCTTACTCTCCCTTCTTCCTTCTCCCTGTTCTCCCTCTTTCCTACCTCACCCTCATTCTCTCTCTCTTGCATCTTTCCTCCTCTCTCTCCCCCTCCCTCCTCCTCCCCTTCCCCCCTTTTTATATCTTTTTCCTCTTCTACTATCTCCCTCCGTCCCTTCCCTCCCTCCCTCCATCATTCTCTTCCTTGCTCTCTCTCTCCCTTTCTCCTCTTTTTCATTTTCTTTTCTCCTGCTGTCTCCCACTTCTCTTATTTCCATCTCCCCTCCCCACCTCCCCCCCTTCTCCCTTCCCACTCTCCCCCACTCCCCTTTCCTCTCCCTTGTGTCCCCTTCTCCCTTGTCCAGCTTTCTCCTCTCATCTCCTCCTCCCCTTGCCCATCATTCCTCCCCTCCTCCCTTCCCCCCTCTCTCCTCCCCTCTCCCCTCCTATTCACCCCGCCTCTCGTGCAGCTTAGCGCCTACATAAAGAACATGCTATCAAAACATCCGCGGCCCCTTGCATTATTCATTTCAACTCTGCCTATTTTTTTTTTTTTTCATCTATCGCAGCGGCGCCGGCGGGCATTCTCTCTCTCTCTCTCTCTCTCTCTCTCTCTCTCTCTCTCTCTCTCTCTCTCTCTCTCTCTCTCTCTCTCTCTCTCTCTCTCTCTCTCTCTCTCTCTCTCTCTCTCTCTCTCTCTCTCTCTCTCTCTCTCTCTCTCTCGTGTTGACTCCATCTAGTCATGTGCCAACTTCCTTTCTTCCTTCCTTCCTCCTCCTCCTCCTCCTCCTCCTCGTCCTTTTTTGGTTTGTGTGGTTGAAGAAAAAAAAAAAAAAGGAAAATGTGTGTGAAATGTGAAATTCTTTATGCTATTATTATTATTATTATTATTATTATTATTATTATTATTATTATTATTTTCTTACTACTTCTACCACTATTACGAACACACACACACACACACACACAATCACAGAGAGAGAGAGAGAGAGAGAGAGAGAGAGAGAGAGAGAGAGAGAGAGAGAGAGAGAGAGAGAGAGAGAGAGAGAGAGAAACACAAATTATTCATGTGTTTCAAAGGCCTATGAGATGAAAACCAGTGAATGTGTTTTATTTGTCTACGAAAATGGAAGGAGAAGGAGGAGGGAGGGAGGGAGAGAGAGAGGGAGAATAATTTAGGCAGGTAACGGAGGGGCTGAAGGGAGGAAGAAGGGAGGAAAGGTAGAGGAGCAATGGAGAGAAAGAGGGAGATAAGGAAGCAAAAAAGGGAGAAGGGAGAGGTTAGGTAGGACTGGAGGGAGGGAGAAGGGAGGAAGGGTATGGGAATGGAAGGGAGAGATGGGGAGGAAGAGAAGAAGAAGGGGAGAGAGCCGAGAGAAAAGGGCGTGTAGGGAGTAGAAATGGGAAGTAGATGGATAGATGAGTAAAAAAGAAGAGAGGAAGGAGATAGGAAAGGGAGAAGAGTGAAGATAATGGGAAAGGGGGAAGAAAAGGGAAAGAGTTGGGGAGGAAAGGGAAGACTATGTAGGGAGATTAGGTTAGGGAAGGGAGAAAAAGAAGGGGAGGAGAGGAGAAAGGGGAGCTGGTAGGGCAGGTAAGGGAAGTTTTGGACAGAGGAGGAGGAGGAGGAGGAGGAGAAGGAGGAGGAGGAGGAGGAGGAGGAGGAGGAGGAGGAGGAGGAGGAGGAGGAGGAGGAAGAAGAAGAGAGAAAAGAAACAAAGAAAAAAAATCAGAAAGGATGAGAAGGAATTATAATCTTCTTCTTCTTCTTCTTCTTCTTCTTCTTCTTCTTCCTCTTCTTCTAACTTGAAAAAGATAAGAGAGATTGAGTGTTTAGAAAGAATAGAAGGAATAAGAGAAGAAGAGAAAAGGGAAGAGAAAGAAGAAGGGGAAATGAGGAGAAAAATAGGTTAAAGAGAGGAAAGAGGGGGAAGGGGGTAGATAGAGGAAGGGGAGGATGAAGGGAAAAAAAGAGGGAAACTTTATCCTCAAGGGGGGAAAGGGGAAGGGGAGGAAGGGAGAGGAAAGGAAGACTTGAACGGAACTTTGAACAGAAAAAAAATTATCTTAACTTGAAGGCGCAGCTGTGTGTGTGTGTGTGTGTGTGAGAGAGAGAGAGAGAGAGAGAGAGAGAGAGAGAGAGAGAGAGAGAGAGAGAGAGAGAGAGAGAGAGAGAGAGAGAGACAGACACACACACACACACACACACACACACATCGGTAAACATGACAGCCACTTCAAGATGATCCCCCCAATCAGAAAGCAGATTTGAGGAGGAGGAGGAGGAGGAGGAAAAGGTTGCCCACTCTTTATCACCTCTCTCTCGCTCTCTCGGTCTCTCTCTCTCTCTCAAAATACTCATCCATCTCCTCCTCCTCCTCAACTCCACTAAAGGGGGTGCTTCTAAGGGGGGAGGGGGGGAGGGGGTTGTTGTGGCACTCATTTGCTAAGGAGTGCCACTGAGTCGGGGGCAGGGAGTGCTTGCAACAGCGTGTTTTTTTTTGTTTTTTTTTTTTTTCTAGGTGCTGACTCGTTGTTGAGGTGCTGGGAGGGGGGAGGGGGAGGAGGTGCTTGATCTAAGTACTGTGCAATGTGCTGTGTGTGTCTTGCTTTGATTAGGATACAGTGATTGGATACAGGACTAGTTATTAGGGTACAGGTACAGGATAGGGTAAAGGTTACAGGAATGGTTAGAATACAGGATAGAGGGATAGGATACATGATACAGGGCTGGTTAGGATACAGGTTAGGGTAAAGGATACAGGAATGGTTAGAATACAGGGTAGAGGGATAGGATACACGGATAGGATACATGATACAGGGCTGGTTAGGATACAGGTTAGGAGATACGGAATGAATGGAAGAATAGGGTACAGGGGATAGGGATAGGATGCGGATAGGATACATGATACAGGGCTGGTTAGGATACAGGACAGGGTAAAGGATACAGGAATGGTTAGAATACGGGATAGAGGGATAGGATACAGGGATGGTTAGGATACACGGATAGGATACATGATACAGGGCTGGTTAGGATAAAGGATACATGAATGGTTAGAATACAGGATAGAGATATAGGATACAGGGATGGTTAGGATACACGGATAGGATACATGATACAGCGCTGGTTAGGATACAGTGCTATAATTCAGGGAGAGGTTTGAATTGCTTTGGATACAGGATTATGGGGGGACTTTCTGTAGGCCATACTTAATTGGATAAACTTTTGTGATCGATTTTGTAAGAATTTTGTAAGAAACTAAGCAAGAACACACACACACACACACACACTCACTCACTCACTCACTCACTCACTCACTCACTCACTCACTCACTCACACACACACACACACACACACACACACACACACCACAGGAAAGAAACCAAGGAAGGAATTTTTATGCCTTAACTTCTCTATATTTGTCCTGCTTGAAAAAAAAAAGCAAAAAAAAAAAATAAATGAAAATAAACTCGTTCTTGAGCAGAGGTCGCCCAGGTGAGGCAAAGTGGGCGTGACGAGGCCGGTAACCTGTCGACGGGGGGTGGGGGGTGGGGTGGGGGGGGGGGCAAGGGAACCAGGTGGGGTTGCCTTATGGAACCTGATGGACCGCGTTACCATACCGCTACCACCATCAACAACAACAACAACAACCTTGGGGTTAACATGGACTGACCCACGCCGAAGTTCTGCGCACTGGTCGGCGTCGCACTCAGGTTCTCACGTGTTGCCAAACCATCGAACTCAGACCACTGCCCTCCATACTCTCAGACCCCCAAAACTATCGTACCCGCACTCATAACGATACCCAAATAAAGTTATCGTAGAAACAGTTGTCGATGTTTTCTGCGATAGTTATGCGTTAGAAAGCGGAAAATATAAGTGTTTTTTAGTAGGGTGATGTAACCTTCAGCTCCACGGCGTATAGCGTATAAACAAGGCGTAAAAAGCTTGTTATGGCACGTCTGCTACGCCTTGGTCAGCACGCCGCGGCCCCTTCCTGCTGACTGTGAACTAGGCCACTTAAATACGCCACTCTCTCTCTCTCTCTCTCTCTCTCGACTGATTATCTGACTGCATTCCTTCTTTCTTTCCTTCCTTTCCTCCTTTTCTGCCTTCCTTCCATCCCTTATGCTTCTTTCTTCCATTTTAACTCTCTCCTTCCTTCATTTCTCCTCTCCTCCTTCCCTCCTGATCCTTCCTTCCCTCTTACCTCGTATTTTAACTCTTCCCTTCCTTCCTGATTCTTCTTTACTTCCTCGTTCATTCATTCTTGCCTCCTTCTTTCATTCAATCGTGCATTAGTTTCCCTCTTCTCTCCTTCCTTCCTTCTTTCACCTCTGCAGTCCCCACCCAGTCCAGTAGCCCCCTTCAGTCCCCAGTTTCCCCTTCTCATCCGGCCCCAAACCTCCCCAGTCCCTCCTCCCCCTGCCTCCCCAGCCTGGTAGTCCCTTTCCATTTCCTGCCTCTCCCCCTTCCCTTTCCAATACCCCCCTCCAGTACCCAGCCTCCTCCCTTACATCCAGCCCCAGTAGACCCCTAGCAACCTCCCCTTCCCCCCCACACCCCCAGTGCCAGCTGTGCCCCGCGTCCTCCATAGGCCCAGAGGCAGCAGCAGGCGGCACCATCACCCTCTTTATGGCACTGTAAGAACGTTATGGCTGGCGATAGCGGTGGTGAGATGGTGATGGTGGTGGTGGTAATGGCGCTGGCGGTGGTGCTATTGCCAGTATATAGTGGTGGTGGTGGTGGTGGTGATTGTGGTGGTGGAGTGTGTTGTTGTTGTTGGTGGTGGTGGTAGTGGTGGTGGTTATGGTGATGGAGGTGAATGTGGTGGTGGTGGTGAGGGAGATGCCAGGGTGATGGTGATGCTGGTTGTGGTATGTTAGTGGTGTAGAGGGTGGTGGTGGTGGTGGTGGTGATGTTGGTGGTGGTGGTGATGGTGTTAGTGGTGTTGTTGTTGGTGGTGGTGGTGTTAGTGGTGTTGGTGTTAGTGGTGGTGGTGTTAGTGGTGGTGGTGGTGGTGTTAGTGGTGGTGGTGTTAGTGGTGTTGGTGTTAGTGGTGGTGGTGTTTGTGTTAGTGGTGGTGGTGTTAGTGGTGGTGGTGATGGTGGTGTTAGTGGTATAAAAGGTGGTGGTGGTGGTGGTGTAGTGGTGTTGGTGTTACTGGTGGTGGTGGTGGTGTTGTTGGTGTTAGTGGTGTTGGTGTTAGTGGTGTTGATGTTAGTGGTGGTGGTGGTGTTAGTGGTGGTGTTGGTGTTAGTGGTGGTGGTGTTATGTTAATGGTGGTGTTAGTGGTGGTGGTGGTGGTGGTGGTGGTCCAGAGATGAGCTGAGCATGGTGCTGGGTGTGTTTTCTTGCCTCGCTTATGATGCTGAGCTGTTTCATCCACTCAGCGTCGGGTGGAGTGCGTGGTTACTGCCCTCCACCACCACCACCACCACCATCACTACCACTACCATCAACACCTCCAGCATGACAATCACCATCACCACCATCAACACCATTAAAACCACCACCACCACAACAAACACCATCACTACCACTGCCACTACCATCAACACCTCCAGCATGACAATCACCATCACCACCATCAACACCATTAAAACCACCACCACCACAACAACAAAACAACCACGTGTCCCTACCACCACCACCACTGCCACCCCCTCCAATTTCTGTTCCCTTCCCCTTCAGATGACTTGGTCCTTCTTCTTCCCTTCCTCTTTTTCTTTCCTTTTCTCCTCACATCTCTTCCCCTCCGTCCCTTTCCCATCCTCTTCCTGTTCCCTTCTCCCTTTCTCTTCCCATTCCCCTTCCTCTTCGTCCCTTCCCCTTCCTCTCCCTCTTCCCCCATCCCCTGCCCCTCCCCACCCCCTTCCCGTGATCTCTTTCCCTTTCTCTTCCCCTTCCATTTCCAGCCATCCCCTTCATCCCTTCCCCTCCCCCTTCCAGCCATCCCCCTCGTCCTTTCCCCTCCCCCTTCCAGCCATCCCCTTCGTCCCTTCCCCTCCCCCTTCCAGCCATCCCCTTCCCCTTCCAGTGATCCCTCTCCCCTCCCCCTTCCATTTCCAGCCATCCCCTTCCCCTCCTCTTCCCCACCCTTTTCCCTCCCCTTCCCTCCCTTCCCCTTCCCTTTCCCCTCCTGGCTATCCCCCTCGTTCCCGTCGGCCTTACCTGTACAAGTGTTCGTCTATACCTTAATTAATACATGTTTCTTTCTTCCTACAGGTAAGTACCCGGAGGCGATGGAGGGGCGCGGTGACCCCCCCGTGAGTACTGGGGGGGGGCGGGTGGTCAGGGCGGGAAGGGGGAAGGGCGGTTGAGAGGGTATAAGATGCTTGACTTTGACGTAGATGGAGAGAGAGAGAGAGAGAGAGAGAGAGAGAGAGAGAGAGAGAGAGAGAGAGAGAGAGAGAGAGAGAGAGAGAGAGAGAGAGAAGGAAAGTTTTAGTTTTCGTGTTCCTTTGGGAGAGAAAGTCTTGAAGTTAGGGCAGAAGAGGAGGAGGAGGAGGAGGAGATTGTGGTTGTGGTTGTTGTTGTTGTTGAAGGTATTGATTGTGGTAGTGATAGCAAGGATGAGGAAGAGGAGGAAGGAGAGAGGAAGAAGATGAAGTAGTGAATGAAGAGTAGTAGAAGAGAAGGAGGAAGATGAAGAGTAGAAGAAGAAAAGGGGAAGATAAAAAAGTAGAAAAAAGAGGAGAAAAATTAAGACAAGAGGAAGGAAAAGGAGAAATATAAACAGAAGAAAAAGAAGAGGAAGAGGAAGATAAACAGTAGAAAAAGAAGAGGAAGAGGAAGATAAACAGTAGAAAAAGAAGAGGAAGAGGAAGATAAACAGTAGAAAAAGAAGAGGAAAAGGAAGATAAACAGGAAAAGAAGAGGAAGAGGAAGATAAACAGAAAAAGAAGAGGAAGAGGAAGATAAACAGTAGAAAAAGAAGAGGAAGAGGAAGATAAACAGTAGAAAAAGAAGAGGAAGAGGAAGATAAACAGTAGAAAAAGAAGAGAAAGACCAAGATAAGAAGCAGAAGAAGAGGAAGAGGTAGGTAGGGTAGATGATGGAAGAGTAGAAAGAGGAAGATTGAAAGTAGAAGAAGAGGAGGAGGAAGGTAGAGAGAGACGAATGGACTAAGTAAGCCACGAACTGCATGGGCGTCCCTTTGGCCTTCTGTATATGGTTCTCACACTCACAGACGACCCAGCGAGCAGCAAGGTCACTGAGGGCTGTACCTTTAAGACACCATCGCTTCCCACATCAACTATTTCTAAAGGTCAAAGAGGGGATCAATCGGGTTTTCATGAGTGTTTTTTAAGGTTCATGGCACAGAAGAAGGGTCAAACTACCGCCAGGGTCATAAAACTACCCCTGGAAAGGCCTACAGCTCCTACGAAAGCCATGTCAAATATGTGAACTTGGGACGAAATGTTTTAAAATATGACCGTCAGCCCTCGTAAGTGTGTCCAGTGCATTGAGAGTGACGGATGGGTGATGAATATGGCGCCCCGGTCGACAGTTGTATGTGTGTTTATATGTGTGTTTGTGTGTCCGGTGAAGGCTGTTGGTTTGTGTTCAACGTGTGTGTTTCTATGGAAGTTTATTTACGGTTTTCTAAGCGCTTACTCGTCCACACATCTGTTCCCCATCAGTGTCGCTTCAATGGGAATGAGGTCAGATAGAATTAGTGTATTTACCGAGGCTTGTCACGCACCGTTCCACACACACACACACACACACACACACACACACACACACACACGTTATGTAAGGTCGCTCCATCCCCGGTCGCCAGTTAGTTTTGATAATAATGATTCGCATGATCTTTCCCAGGGCGGGTTTTTGTAAGGTTCATCTGGTTTACGCGGCCACCACCACCATCACCACAACCACCTCTACCTCCACCACCACCACTACCACCTCCTCCCCTACCTCTGTTTACTGCCTGGTTCACGCCACTTTTGATTAACCACCGCCATCACTACCTTCATCTCCACCACCACCGCCACCACCACCATCTCTATTTCAGCTTTTACTACTACTACTACTACTTCTACTACTACTACTACTACTTCTACTACCAACAACAACAACATTACGCAACTATAACGTTTACTATCATAATCATCTCTACCACACACACACACACACACACACACACACACACACACACACACACACACACACACCTTTATGTAACACCCACGTAACACAATCAACCTCTCCTTACGAACTCAACTCACTTCAATTCTCATCCCTTTCTCACACACACACACACACACACACACACACACACACACACTGAAGGACAGAGAGACAGATGACTTGACCGGAGAGATAACCACCAAAATAAATAAATAAATAAATAAAAAAAATAGTGAATGGAAAACAACAATTGGATGACCTGGATGAATTACTGACTGGCTGAATGCTGAGTGGAGAAAGAGATGGAGGAATGGGTGGATGAATTGATGGGCAAGTGGATGAGTGGGAGAATGGATGTAATGGCTCGTTTTCTTTTTTCAGGGGGTGGCTAATGTATTCTTTTGATGGGTTGAGAATGGATGAGTGAACGAATGGAAGAATTGAGGGAAGGAAGGAAAGAATGGAAGAGAGGGAGAGAGAGAGGGATAGGTAGAGGAAGGGAGAGAAGAGAGGGAGAGAGAGGGATAGAGAGAGGAAGGAAGGAAAGAGAGGGAGAGAGAGAGAGGGAGGGATAGGTAGAGGAAGGGAGGGAAGAGAGGGAGAGAGAAAGAGTTCGATAGATGGAAGGAAGGGTAGAGAGGGAGGGAGAAAAGAGTAGATAGATAGATAGATAGATGTGGTCAGATGAAGAGAAATGTGGATAGAAACTTAGATAGATAGATGAGAAGACATGGATAGATAAATGCACTGATAGATAAGGTACTGTTGGTGATGGAGAGAGAGAGAGAGAGAGAGAGAGAGAGAGAGAGAGAGAGAGAGAGAGAGAGAGAGAGAGAGAGAGAGAGAGAGAATTACCCACGACTTTCCTTATTTTAATCTTCGCGGTGATGTAACTTAAATCAAACCTTTGCCACCACCACCATCACCACCACCACCACCACCACCACCATCACCACCATCACCACCACCACCACCACCATCACCACCATCACCACCACCACCACCACCTTGTCCTTCGATATTATTATGAGATAGATTACCTTGTGGTGGTGGTGATGTGTATTGATAAACATTCCTGGTGCATTTCTCTCTCTCTCTTCCCTCCTTTCTCTCCCCTTCATCTATTTCTCCCCCTCCCTACCTCCCTTCCTCTTTCTCTCCTCTCCCCTTCCTCCTCTTCCCTTCTTTCTCTTCCTCCCCTTCCTCTTTCCTGTCCTCCCCCCTCCCTTCTCTCCCTCTTCCCTTTCCTCCCCCCTCCCTTCTCTCCCTCTTCCTCCCCTCTCCCTTTCCTCCACCTGAATACAATCTCTCTTCCCTCTCCCCACTTCTCTCCCCTCATTAATTTTCCATGTTTTCCTTCTCTCAATCTCCCTTTTTTTCCCTCCCCCCTCCCTCTCCCTCCCTCTTTCTATCTCCCCTTATCATTCTCCTCCCCAAGCTCCTCCTTCCACTATCACCCCATCACCACCCCCTCTTCTTCATCTCCCTAATCACAAACTTCTCCCCCCCTCTCCTCTCTCTCTCTCATCCCCTTCCTCCACCCTTCCTCTCTCTTCCTCCTCCCCTCCTTACCTCCTCAACGTCTTCCCCCACCATTATCTCTCCCTTTCCTCCTCCCTCCTCTCTTGTTCTCTCCATCTTCTCCCTTACCTCTATCTCCTTCTCTCCTCCCTTCTCTTCTTATCTTGCTCCATTTTCTCTCACTCACTCACTCACTCACTCACTCACTCACTCTATTCTTCATATTCTTCTCTTCTCCACTTTCTCCTCACCTTCCTCCCTCTTTCTCTTCTCCCTCAACTTTCCACTTTTCTCTCCTCTCTCCTTCCTTTCTCTCTTATCTCTCTTTCCTCCCTCAACCTCTTCCTTTCTCTCCTCCTCCCTCTCTTTTTCTCTTCTACGTCATACCATTTATTATCCCACTCCCTCTTTTCTCCCCTCCCTTATTCCCCTTTCTTTCTTCCCTTTTCTCTCCTTCCTCAACCCTGCAACCTTCATCTCCCTCCCTCTCTCTTCCTCTCTTTTTCCATTATATTCTTTCTCTCCCTCTTCCTCCTTCTCCCTCCCTCTCCCTCTCTCCGTATCTCAAGTCCTTCCTTCCTTCCTTTCTTACCCTCTCCCTCCCTCCCTCTCCCTCTCTCCCTCTTTCTCTTCCTCTCCCTCCTCTCCCTCTCAGCACATTCTCAAAATCGCTCTCTCTCACTTTCTCTTACTCTCCCTCTCTCTCCCTTCCTCTCCCTCTCTCTTTCTCCTCCTCCTCCTCTTCCTCCTCCCTCGCGTCCCCAACAACCCTCGTTAGACCTGTCCTCGACGTGTGTGTGTGTGTGTGTGTGTGTGTGTGTGTGTGTGTGTGTGTGTGTTGTCAGGTGCTGCTCCTCATATGAATTAACCTTACATAGATGGATGCATAAAATAGATTACGACAGACATATGTAAGTAGACAGATAGATGAATAGGTAGATATACAGATAGAAGGATAGATAAAGACTGACGGACATAGATAGATAGATAGATAGATAATAAGAAAACAAAGAGAAACAATAGAAAAGGGAAATTCAGACAAACAAACAAAGACAACAGACAGATAGACAGGTGTGAAGATAAGAGAGAGAGAGAGAGAGAGAGAGAGAGAGAGAGAGAGAGAGAGAGAGAGAGAGAGAGAGAGGATGACACAGACAGACGGAAGCCGGCATGCAAGTATGGAGATTACCAGAGAGAGAGAGAGAGAGAGAGAGAGAAGGTCGGGCTCTCCCAAGTGTAAAGGGGAGCTGCGGAAGCCGGCCGGCAACACGAGAGAGAGAGAGAGAGAGAGAGAGAGAGAGAGAGAGAGAGACGACTGACTTTACGGGTAGCTTGAAGGTGACGTGTGTGTGTGTGTGTGTGTGTGTGTGTGTGTGCTGGGGAAGGGGAAGGGGAAAAGGGCGGAAGGTGAGCGGTGGTGGTGGTGGTGGCGGTGGTGGTGGTGGTGGTCGACGTCCTCAGTGACCCTAACAGCTGTTCACCCCCCCTCCCCTCCTCACCTCCCCTCGGCCTGCACTCTCCCTACCCTCGTCGCCCCCCCCTACCGCCCCCTGCCGCCCCCCTAGTGTCAGCCCTCGCAGTTTCAAGCCGGCTCCGCGTCAATACCTCCCCGGCGCCCACACACACACACACACACACACACACACACACACAGACACACACACACATATATTCGTACACAGTGCATGATGACTATTGAATACACGCCCCCACCCCTCCCGCCCCCTTAAAAAACAGCCCCCCGCTTAACCCCCACTCAACCATGTGTGTGTGTGTGTGTGTGTGTGTGTGTGTGTGTGTGTGTGTGTGTGTGTGTATCGAGGTCGGCAAATTAAGATAGTTGGACAAAGTGTCAGCCATTGGCCCCATGTGTGTGTGTATGTGTGTGTGTGTGTGTGTGTGTATGTGTGTGTGTGTGTGTGTGTGTGTGTATGTGTGTGTGTGTGTGTGTGTGTGTGTGTGTGTCGCGCTTACTGCATGACACCACCGCTCCTTTTACCGGCAGACCTGTTTACCTTACCTGGTTTGACCTCACCACCATTACCACCACCACCACCACCACCACTACCACCACCACCACCAGAAGCACTACCTTTCTCTATTCTGTATTTCTTTTAATTTTTTTCTTTAAATCATCATTCCTTTTATCTCCCTCCCATCGCCTTCTTCCTCCTCCTCCTCCTCCTCCTCCTCCTCAACCTTACCCTATTGCTTCCTCATCTTTTCCACCACCACCACCACCACCATCACCACCACCACCACACTCATTTGCTCCTTCCTGCCTCTCTAAATCACCCTTCCTTCCTTATCTCCCTCCCTCTTTTTTCCCTTCCTCCTCAAACTTACCTCATCGCTCCTTCATCTTTTCCACCAACACCGTTACTAACAACAACAACAACGATAACAACAACAATAGCCCAACCTTTATTTCTTCCTTTAAATCACCTTGTCTTGTCTCTCTCTCTTCCCTTCTCCTCCTAACCCTCACCTCACCACCACCACCACCACCACCTCCACCACTAACACCACCTACATTAATTCCCCCTTCCATATTTCCCTCCCTTTCTCATTCCTCCTCCTCCTCCTCCTCCTCTTCCTCTTCCAACACCACCGCTAACACTACCGTCATGTTTTCCTCTTTCCTATCTCCCTCTCTTTCCCTTCCCTTCCTCCTCCTCCTCCTCCTCCTCCTCACCCTTCCCCCCTTCCTCCCTCTCGTCTTCCACCGCCACCAGTATGACAACACCACCACTAACACCTTCACGCCTTCCTCTTCTTTATTTCCCTCTTCTTTCCCCTTCCTTCCTCCTCATCCTATTCACCCTTTCCGCCTCCACCACCATCACCACCACCACCACGCTCCCTCATGACACTACCATTTCGACTCCCGGACAACCACAACGAGGGGGGAGGGGGGGAGGAAGGGCCATGTCTCTTAATTGGTTTGTCAGGTTCCTCTCGTCCTGTCGTATACATAATGTGCTCGCGGAGGGAATATGAACACTGGAGAGACATGGGAGGGAGAGAGGGAGGGAGAGGAAGGCAGGGAGAGAAATAAATGAGCGATCGCCACACAGGGAGAGAAAGGGAGAGAAAGACAGGTTAAGGGCAGTAAGCAACAGATAGATAGATAGATAGATAGACAGGAAGATAAATTGATCGATGTTTTCTTTGGTCATATTTTTCACGCGTCTTCTTTCTTTGCTCTAAATAATGCATAGATAGATAAATAGACAGATAGATAGATGATTTATTGACCAGAAAACCTCTTGAAATATTTATAGACGCTTCAAATCGAACACAGACAAGGGGGTCAGAGAAAGGGGAAAGGGGATGAAGGGGGAGGAGAAAGGGGAAAAGTAGGTGTTTTGCTGAGGTTTAAGAGAAGGGAAGGGAAGGAAGGGTGACGGGTGGGGGGGATGGGGGGGGAGAAGAGAAGCAACGTTACCATATTATCGTGCTCAGAGCATAGTATTTACCGGTTTCTGACGCCTAATTATTGCCAAGAAACATCAGGAATTAACTATTTTAACGGTGAATATAAATGAATCTAGTTATCGGGTCCCAGGAGACAGTTTTGGGGGGTCGGAAGTTGGTAAATAATTATGAGGCCGAGTACGACAATCTGGCAACGTTGGGGAGAGGAAGAGTAACGGATTTAAATGTTTCCCGCCACCCCCCCCTCCCCCCTCCCCACTCCATCTCCTTCCTCTATAAACTCCCTTTGATTGCAAGCGTTTCAAAGGCGGCGGATGTTGTTAGTCAATAGTCTGGCGGCGGGAAAAATAGGGATCGTCTACGGTAAATGAATGTTGTGTTTTGACGGGAAGGGAGACGGACTGGGAGAGAGAGAGAGAGAGAGAGAGAGAGAGAGAGAGAGAGAGAGAGAGAGAGAGAGAGAGAGAGAATGGGCGAAGGAAGGGAATAAAGAAAACAAAGAAGAAAGGGAAGAGAAAGAAAAATAAAGAAGTTAAGAAACGAAACCACGAAAAAAGGAAGAAACGAGAGAGAGAGAGAGAGAGAGAGAGAGAGAGAGAGAGAGAGAGAGAGAGAGAGAGAGTGGAGGGGGTGGGCTGCCGGGAATAGACTCATGTGTTATCGATTGCGCGAAGGTGAGTGTGTCTGTCTGTCTATCTGTCTGTCTGTCTGTTTGGAAAGGGTATGAACAAGAAATGGCAGGTTGATGGCGGATGTGAGGGAAGGATGGGGAGTGGATAGGTGATGGGCAATATGGAAGGGGTGTTCAGAAAGTGATGGGGTGGGAAGGAAGGAAGGGGCTATTTCGTGACTTAGTGTGATGGGATGATTGTGATGGTGAAGGAAGGGTGTGAATGGGATAGGTGATGGGCAATATGAAGGAAGGGGTGTTTAGAAAATGATGGGATGGGAAGGAAGGGGCTATTTCGTGACTTAGTGTGATGGGATGATTGTGATGGTGAAGGAAGGGTGTGAATGGGATAGGTGATGGGCAATATGAAGGAAGGGGTGTTCAGAAAGTGATGGGATGGGAAGGAAGGGGCTATTTCGTGACTTGGTGTGATGGGATGCATGGCGGAGGAATGGGTAGGATGTGAAGGGAATGGGTGATGGGCATTATGTAGGAAGGGGTGTTTAGGAAGTTATGGGATGGGAAGGAAGGGGCTAGTTCATGATTTCTTGTGATGGGATGGTTAGGATAGGAATAGGAAGGATGTGAAGGGAATGGGTGATGGGCATTATGTAGGAAGGGGTGTTTATAAAGTGATGGGCAGGATGGGGAGAAATAGAAAAGAAGGGGAGGGGATAGGAGATGGGCAATGTGAAGGAAGGGGTGTTTTGGATATGATGGGATGATAAATAAAGGGGGTGTAGAGAGGGGAGCTGTGTGTGTGTGTGTGTGTGTGTGTGTGTGTGTGTGTGTGTGTGTGTGTTAAGCTAAGACATGCATGGCTGAAAAGGTACATTAAGAACAGATGTTAATGATATGTTCCACCTGGCGACACACACACACACACACACACACACACACACACACAGGAATGAATCAGGCAATGTGAAAGCGAACTCCACCTCTGCTTTAAGTCGAGAGAGAGAGAGAGAGAGAGAGAGAGAGAGAGAGAGAGAGAGAGAGAGAGAGAGAGAGAGAGAGAGAGAGAGAGAGCACCATTCCCATCGCTGATTCCTCTCATCAAACGTTTAATTCCGGTGTTGAGGTGGTGTGCTGGTGGTGGTGAGGCAAGGAAGGGACTGACTGGATTGGGGGTGACGGTGGTGGTGGGTGTGGTGGAGGTGACGGAGCTGGTGGTGGTGGTGGTGGTGATGGAAAATGGCGTTGATGGTGATGGTAGTGGAGGAGGAGGTTAGAGGGAGGAGAGAAGTGGTTATGTGGAGGGGGGAATCAGGTGGAGAGTGGAGTGGGAGAGAAGGGGGAAGTGGGAAGGGAGGTGGTTATGTGGTGATACTCTGGAGGTGGAGGAGAGGGAGTGGAGGTGATGGATAATGTGGAATAAGGTGGAGGGCTTGTGGAGTGGAAGGTATGGTGTGTGTGTGTGTGTGTGTGTGTGTGTGTGTGCTGTGGTTTGGACAAGATAACACTCGCTTACATAAAAAAAAATAAGGTTGGACTTTTGACTATGCTGTGTTAGGTCATTATATA
The DNA here is from genome assembly GCF_024679095.1 of Eriocheir sinensis. NCBI lineage: Eukaryota > Metazoa > Arthropoda > Malacostraca > Decapoda > Varunidae > Eriocheir > Eriocheir sinensis. The sequence continues at coordinate 25,905,227 of NC_066514.1, forward strand.
TATTGCTGTGATGGTTAACTGGCCAACTTATTATGCTGTTTAAGTTCTGGGTGCTGTGTTTCTTGTGTGCTGTGCTGTGGTGTGTTTCTCCTTGCTGCTGTGCCGTAAACCTCTCAAGCTGTGTTCTACTGCTTCGTGTGTTTCTGCTGTGTGTTGGCCTGTGTTGTGTTGCTGTGTCGTGATGTCATATTGCTGTTGTTTTGGTATCTTATCCTATGCTGTCTTTCTTTGCTTGTTCCTATATGCTGTTATGCTGTGTTGACTCTGTGTTGCTAGGTTAATATGTTGCTGTTCTATCTTGCTATCTTATCCTCTGCTGTCTTTCTTTGCTCGTTCCTATATGCTGTTATGCTGTGTTTTGTGCTGTTATAATGCTGTTCTATCTTGCTATCTTATCCTCTGCTGTCTTTCTTTGCTCGTTCCTATATGCTGTGTTGACTCTGTGTTGCTGTGTTTTGTGCTGTTATAATGCTGTTCTATCATGCTATCTTATCCTCTGCTGTCTTTCTTTGCTCTCCTATATGCTGTTATGCTGTGTTTTGTGCTGTTATAATGCTGTTCTATCTTGCTATCTTATCCTCTGCTGTCTTTCTTTACTCTCCTATATGCTGTTTTGACTCTGTGTTGCTGTGTCTTATCCTCTGCTGTCTTTCTTTGCTCGTTCCTATATGCTGTTATGCTGTGTTAACTCTGTGTTGCTGTGTTTTGTGATGTTATAATGCTGTTCTATCTTGCTATCTTATCCTCTGCTGTCTTTCTTTGCTCTCCTATATGCTGTGTTGCTGTGTTGACTTGTTATAATGCTGTTCTATCTTGCTATGCTGTGTTGACTCTGTGTTGCTGTGTTTTGTGATGTTATAATGCTGTTCTATCTTGCTATCTTATCCTCTGCTGTCTTTCTTTACTCTCCTATATGCTGTGTTGACTCTGTGTTGCTGTGTTTTGTGATGTTATAATGCTGTTCTATCTTGCTATCTTATCCTCTGCTGTCTTTCTTTGCTCTCCTATATGCTGTGTTGCTGTGTTGACTCCTTGGTGTTGCTGTGTTTTGTGATGTTATAATGCTGTTCTATCTTGCTATCTTATCCTCTGCTGTCTTTCTTTGCTCTCCTATATGCTGTGTTGCTGGGCTATCCTCTGCTCTGCCCCGTGCTGTGTTGATTCATGTTTTCTAGGGTACCCTCTGCTCTCTCCTGTCCTGTGTTGCCCCTGTGTGCTGCTATGGTATCCTCCGCTCTGGTCCTTACGGCACTGTTGACTCATTTGTGTTGCTGGGGTATCCTCCGCTCCCCCCCCCCCACCCCACCCCCCCACCCCACCCCACTTGTGTTGCTATGCTGTTCCGTTACGTTAGGGGAGGTGGAGGGAAGGTGAAGGGTGTGGGGGGCAGGACACGCGCCGGCTGGGAGACAGGTGTTCCGCAGGTGTTTGTTAGGAGCTGGCCAGGTGTGAGTGATGCGAGGCGATGGGGGATACATCTCCTTACACCCCCTACCCCTCACCCCTCACCCCTACCCCTCACCCCTTCTCTCACTCCCTGGTAGTCCTGTACTTTAACACCATCGCTTCTCACATCAACTATTTCTAAAGGTCAAAGAGGGGGTCAGTCGGGTTCTAATGAGTGTTTCTTTAGGTTCACGGTACAGAAGAAGGGTCAAACTACCATCAGGTCAAAAAACTACCCCTGGAAATACCCAAAAGTCCTAGGAAAGCCTTGTCAAATAGGTGAACTTAAGCGACAATGTTTAGTAATTCGGCCCTTATTCTCCCTTCCCTTCCCTTACTCTCCCTTCATTCACCCTTATCTCCCTCATTCACCCTTACCCTTCACCCTTACCTCTCACTCCCCCCGGTAGTCTTATTCTCCCTTCCCTTCCCTTATTCTCCCTTCATTCACCCTTATCTCCCTCATTCACCCTTTCCCCCCTGACCTTACCCTCATCTACCTTTTTTTGTCTTTCACCCTTATCTCACCCCTCACCCTTTCTCTCATTCTCACCCTTTCTCTTATTCACTTATTCTCCCTACCTTAGTTTTTGTCTTATTCTCCCTTCTCTACCTTCCTTCACCCTATCTTCCTCACACCCTTTACTCTCCACTTCCCATCCTCCCTATTCCACATTTCTCCCTCCTCCCTTAAAACTTACACCCATTCCTCCCATTACTCCTCTCACTCCCTCTCACACCTCAATCCCACATTCACTCCCTCTCACTCCCAGTCTCTCGATCTTCGCATCCACTCCCTATTTCCACCCTCCACCCACTCCCTCTCTCCCTTATCCTCTCTTCCACCCACCGGAAGAGAGGAACATCTTAAAAATAGGGAATACGTTGGTGTGTGTGTGTGTGTGTGTGTGTGTGTGTGTGTGTGTGTGTATCTGGTGTTACGTCAGGGTAGGTCCCACCCCCCCTCACACACACACACACACACACACACACACACACACACACCTAGCAACACGGTGATCAATGAAGCTGCTGCCCCACTCTCGCTCCGTCTTTGTCCGTTGGCCCGCTTAAAGATGCTGTAGGGATGGGCGGAGATGCTGCAGATGGGAGGGAGAAAGATGCTGAGGAAGAGATTGTCGAAGGAGCTGGAGATGGGATGGTCAATGATGCTGAGAGAAGGGAGGGTCAAAGATGCTGAGAGAGGGGATGGAAATTGATGCTGTAGGAATACCCGGGGATGTTGCATAAGATATAGTCAGAGATGCTGGAGAAGGGACGGATAGGAGAAAAATGTAGATTTGATGATGGAAAAGGAGAGGAGAGGAGTTGAGGGAGGAGGTACGGAGGGACAGAAGCGCAGGGAAAGAACGACAAAGACAAAAAAATAGGGAAAACAAAGGAAATAAGGATAGAGGAGAGGAAAAGAAGGGATATGATGAAGGAAGAAAATGTGAGGGAAAGGAGAGGAGTTGAGGGAGGAGGAAAAGGGGAGATAATGTTAAAGGAAGAAAATGTGAAGGAGAGGAGGAGTAGGAGGAGGGACAGAGAGGATGGAGAGGAGAAAAAAAAGGCGATGTAATAATGAAAGAAACTGAAGGAGAAGGAGTTAAAGAAGACGGGAAGGAGAATACAAGGAAGGAAGGAAGAAAGAAAGGAAGAAGAGGAGAATGAATGCCAAGAGTGGAAGAGTGAAGGAAAAAAAGAGAAGAAGTAGAAGGAGGAGGAGGAGGAGGAGGAGGAGAATATAAGAAAGGAAGAAGGAAGGAAGAAGAGGATTATGCATACCAAGAGTGGAAGATTGGAGGAAAAGGAGAAAAGAAGAAGGAGGAGGAGGAGGAGGAGGAGAAGATAAGGAAGGAAAAAGGAGGAAGAAGAGGAAGATGAATGACAAAAGTGGAAGAGTTAAGAAAAGGAACAGTTGAAGGAGGAGGAGGAGGAGAAGACAAGGAAGGAAGAGGAAGAGGAAAGAAGATTAAAGTCCGCATTTTCCTCCCAACACTCCCCCCCTCACACACCCATCAACACTCCCCCCATCACACACCCATCAACACACCCCCCATCACACACCCATCAACACACCCACCATCCCGCAACTTAATTCATTGATAAAAAAGAAATAGTTGAATGACCCACAATAATATGCATTCACAATCACCATCACCTTTAACTGTTTGCTCCGGTTATAATGACGTAGACGGGACAACAATCGCGGCAGTGATGATGATGATGAGGAACACAAAGAAACACAAAGGAAGAACAAACAATAGCAGACCGGAGGAGGAGGAGGAGGAGGAGGAGGTGGACGAGGAGTAGTGTTCCATCCCCTTATCCCTCCCTACCTCACGTTACCACCCAGAGAGAGAGAGAGAGAGAGAGAGAGAGAGAGAGAGAGAGAGAGAGAGAGAGAGGGGGGGGGGGAGAAGAGGAAAGGGGCGGAGTTGATGATAAACCTACGCAACGTCCTTGAACAGAAAGTGAGAGTGGGCGACACACACACACGCACTCACACACACACACACACACACACGCACTCACACACACACACACTCACACACACACACACACACACACACTCTATCTGTTTACACTTTCACTAATATCTTATCGTGTTATTTACTTTGATAGGTTGTAATTATTGAGTGGCCGGTGGAGTGGACGTTTTGAGAGAGAGAGAGAGAGAGAGAGAGAGAGAGAGAGAGAGAGAGAGAGAGAGAGAGAGAGAGAGAGAGAGAGAGAGAGAGAGTTAGCTAGCTCCTGGATGTCGATTTCAGTAACTATCTTCAAGTATATAATTTTGGCACTAGAGGGAAGATGGTGGCAGATTTTTATTTATTTATTTATTATTTTTTTTTTACAGTATAGGAAACAAGTCAAGGGCAATGTACAAAGAAACAACAACAACAACAACAACAACAACCCCAATCGCTGCTCTTGCAAAAATAGTATTAAAAAAAAAAAAGAGGATGTAAGGCAGAAAACAGAGAAGGTTGGAAGGAAGGATGGAAGGAAGGAAGGAAGGAAGGAAGGAAGGAAGGATGGAAGGAAGGATGGGAGGAAGGAAGGAAAGGAAGTGAGGCAGGGAAAGAAGGAAGGAGAGGTAATGGAAAGGAAGGAAAGGCAAGGATAGAAGGGAAGAGGAAAGGAAGGGATAGAAAAGAAGGAAGGAAGGAAGGGGATAGACCATATAAAAGTGAAGGGAGAAAAAAAAGGAATAGAAACAGGGACACCCAAGGAAGGGGAGAGGGAGACGAAGGGAGAGGAGGGAAGGGGAGGAAAGAGAAGAAGGGGAGGCAACATTGCGGGAGGGGAGAGGGAGACGGAGTGAAGGAGGGGAGAAAAGTGAAGAGAAAAGGCGAGTCAACATGGCGGGTGGGGAAAGGGAGAGGGAGACGAAGGGAGAGGAGGGAAGGGAAGGAAAGAGAAGATGGGGAGGCAACATGGCGATAGGGGAGAGGCTTCGTGGAGAGCGGCGCTGTGTTCCCTAGAGTTCTGTAATCCCCTCTGTAGGCAGACGGCACGCGAGCCTCTTAAAAACTGAGGAAAAGTTTGGCCACGGAGCTTATGGAGAGGGGCTCTGACGGGCGGGGGAGGGGTAAATAGGGTACAGGGGGAGTTGTAGGGAGAGGGGAGGGAGTAGACGGTAGGGGGGAGGGGGAAGAGGGGAAATAAAGAGTGAAGGTTGTCGTATATGGTTGATTGGATGGGTGGAGATGGGTGTGGGGGGCGGGGGGTGGTTAAGGAGTGAAGGGGTTAGCTGAAGACTGTCATAGGAAAGTTATATTGAAGGAAATGTTGAGCAAAAGAAAAGAACCCAGACAAATTTAGGAAGAAAAGTAAGACACTGAAGGAAAACGAAAATCAGCTGCGTGTCGTTGAATTGCGTGCCGTTGCAAAGGCTGACAACCGAACACTAGCAATTGTTACAAGGCACCCCGCCCCCCAACACCCCGCCCAGGCCCTGCGCGTGACTCGGTGTGTGTGCTCACCGCGCCGCCCCCTCAACCTCCGCTCCCCTCCTAATGCTGTTCTCACGTTACTAATGAATCGTGTTGCTGTGGAGGCTGCTGGTGGCGGTGGCGGTGGTCGAGGCGGGCGTGCAGCGGCAGCAGGCATGACGGCCGCCGCGGACCACAGCCTCGCCCGCAGCGGCCGCACCTGTTGCCGCGGTGGGACGCTCACCCGGTCCGCCTGCGTCCCGCGCGCCGCCCACCTCCGCCGCAAGAACAGAGGGTCGAAGGGCCATATTTTTAAACATTTCTGCCCTCAAGAACACGCAATTTACTAGTCTTCCGTGGGAGTTTAGGCCATTCCCAAGGGTACTTTTATGACCCTGGTGGTAGTCTGAGTTTTCTTCTGTACCGTGAACCTAAAAGAACACTCATTAGAGCTCGATTAACCTCCTTTTTGACCTTTGGAAACAGTTGGTGTGAGGGGCGGGAGCATCTCACAATACCAACCATATTCCTCAACATTTCGGCGCCCAAGCTCACATATTTGACAAGACTTTCGAAATAGGAGTCTGTGGTATCCCCAAGGGTAGTTGTATGGCATTGGTGGTATAAGTTGACCCTTCTGCTCAACCTCTCATATTTGACAAGATTTTCGTAAGCGTTTGGGGCATTTCCATGGGTATTTTCATGACCCTGGTGATAGTTTTACCCTCCTTCTGCCCAAACTTTTAAAATTGACATGGCTTTCATAGGATTCTGGGGCATTTCCATGGGTAGTTTCATGACCCTGGTGATAGTTTTACCCTCCTTCTCCCCAAGCTCTTAAAATTGACAGGGATTTCATTGGATTCTGGGGCATTTCCATGGGTAGTTTCATGACCCTGGTGATAGTTTTACCCTCCTTCTGCCCAAGCTTTTAAAATTGACAGGGCTTTCACAGGATTCTGGGGGATTTCCATGGGTATTTTCATGACCCTGGTGATAGTTTTTACCCTCCTGCCCAAGCTCTTAAAAAATGACAGGGCTTTCATAGGATTCTGGGGCATTTCCATGGGTATTTTCGTGACCCTGGTGATAGTTTTACCCTCCTTCTGCCCAAGCTCTTAAAAAATGACAGGGCTTTCACAGGATTCTGGGGGATTTCCATGGGTAGTTTCATGACCTTGGTGGTAGTTTGACCTTTGACCCTAAAATACCACTCATTAGAACCCTACTGATCTCCTTATTGGCAACCGCAAGAACAGAGGGTTATATTCTTAGCATTTAGGCGCCCAAGCTCACACATTTAACAAAATTTTCACAGTAGTGGGGCATTTTCATCAGTAGTTTCATGACCCTGGTGGTAGTTTGACCCGTCTTCTGTACCTTGAACCTAAAACAACACTCATTAGAACCCGACTGATCTTCTTTTTAATCTTTGGAAATGATTGTGAGAGGCGGAAGCGTCTGACAATAGCAAGCAGAGTCTCGGGTCAATTTTTAAACGTTGTGTCAATCTTCAAAAATTCCATGGCTGATTTGTCCTTTTTTATCCCATTTTTCAAGGCGTGGTTAATAGGTTTTGTTTCTCCACCCGAAATTGACCTCTCCTTTGGCTACTCAGTTCTGCTTTCTACATAGGAGCTGTGATTAGCTTACTTATTTACTTATTTATTTTTACCCTTGAGCTGCTTCCTTCACTGTAAAATATAGCGCTTTCTACGACCGAGTTTGCAATATGTCGACATAACTGAAAATCCAACCCTTCTGAGCCAACTCCGCCCCTAAACTGGAATTCGAAAGTCATATAACTGTTAATATATACTAACAGGAAGGAAGGGAAAGGATGGTAGGTATAGATGGAAAACGGGAAATAAGGGAGGAGGGAGGGAAAGAAGGAAAGGAAGGGGAGTCAGTTGAAAGCAAGGAAAGACATGTAGTTTAAAGAAGAAAAGGCAAGGGAAGTATAGAAGAAAGACTGGAAATAAGGGAGGAGGGAGGAAAAGAAGGAAGGGAAGGGAAGGGAAAGGAAGGAAAGGCATAGTAGTTTAAGGAAGGGAAGGGAAGTATGGAAGGAAGGAGGAAAGAAAGGAAGGGGAGGGACAGAAGGGAAAGGATGGAAAGGAGTATAGAAGGAAAACAGGAACTAAGGGAGAAGGAAGAAGAGGAAAGGAAGCGGGCAGGGAAAGAAGGGGGAGCAAGGAAAAGGAAGGGAAGGGTGGGGGAGAAAGAAGAAAAGGGAGACTAGTTAGGGAGAGGAAGAGAAAGCAGGGAGTATAAAAAGGGAAAGAAGGAAGGGGAAGCAAGGGAAAGGAAGAGAAGGCAGGGAGTATAAAAAAAATCCAACCTCTAAGTATGCAAGTAGCTCCAGTTGGCCTACACACGGCAGCTTCTATATAAACCCAACGCCGCCTGTCCTCCCTAGCCAAGACTTAGTTTAATCTTTTACGTGAACTGTTTACCGGATTGGCACGCGCCCTAGGACATCCGCCAAGCCTGTTTCTGCCAGTTTTTCTTTTGTATATGAATGCATCTAACTTCAGCCCATTGCAACGAGTTCTACCCCGCCCTCCTGCTACGAAAATAGGTGTGTGTGTGTGTGTGTGTGTGTGAGAGAGAGAGAGAGAGAGAGAGAGAGAGAGAGAGAGAGAGAGAGAGAGATTAGAAACGAGTGGGTGATAAGGAATGCGAATGAAGAAAAAAGAGGAAAATTTAACAGTAAGTGGAGAGAGAGAGAGAGAGAGAGAGAGAGAGAGAGAGAGAGAGAGAGAGAGAGAGAGAGAGAGAGAGAGAGAGAGAGTAGTTAAAATAGAGGAATGAAAGGAAAAAAATGAGAATGGAAGTAAGGAAAGGAGAAAGGAATGCAGTCAACCATGAGAGAGAGAGAGAGAGAGAGAGAGAGAGAGAGAGAGAGAGAGAGAGAGAGAGAGAGAGAGAGAGAGAGAGAGAGCATGATGTCACTGAGGCGGCGGCGTGACGTCAGCATCGAGCACCCAGCAACAGCGGCGGTTTTCCGTGATCAATGACGCCGCTTGCTCCTCCTCCTCCCCCCCCTCCCCCCCCCCTCCCCCCAGGATAGTAGTGCCCATCTCAAAACCTACCCATGCACCCTCTCCCTTCCCTATTCCTTTACCCATCTCCCTTACAAACTACCCATACCGCCTTCTCTACCATTTTTATACCCATTTCCCTTCCTCTACCCACCTCCCTTCCTATAGGCCTACCCATCTTTCTTCCCTTCTTATGCCCATCCCCCATTTCCCTTCTCATACGGATCTTCCCTTAAAAAATACCTATGCCCCTTTCTCTCTTCCTATACCCTTCTTTCTTCCTATACCCATGCCCCCTTCTACCTATGCCCAGCTCCCTTCTTTACCCATCTCCCTTTTATGCCCATCTTTCATCTCCCTTCCTCTACCCATCTCCCTTCTACCCCTTCCTAAACCCATCTCCCCATCCTTCACTAGATCTCTCACGCTGTCAATCCCCTTTCTCTCCCAATCCTCCTCCCCTTTTTCCCACTCCATTCTCTCCCCTCACCAGAACCCAGACCCATCCCCCCTTCTCTCTCTCACTTCCCCTTCCCTCTATTCCCCTCTCTCTACCATCCCCCCACCACACACACACACAGACCCTCTCTCTCTCTCTCTCTCTCCCTCCCAATCCTCCTTCCCTCTTTTACCCTTTCCAATCTCTTCCCTCATCTGAATCTCACCCAGTCCCCCTTCTTTCCCATTTCCCCTCCACTCTCTTCCCCTCCTCCTTTCCTCCCCTCTCTGCCCCTCTTCCCCCCCTCCACAACCCAGACCCAGTCCCTTTTCTCTCAATCCTTTCCTCCCTTCTCGTCTCCCTTTCCCTTCCATCATCAGACCCTCTTCGAATCCCCCATTCTCCCCCATTTACACATCCCCCCTCTCCCTTGCTATCCTCCCCCACCATACCTCACCCAGTCACCCAGTCCCCATCCCCTCCCTTCCCTTGCCCTATCCACCCCTTCCCCCTCTCCTCAGTACCCTTCTTGCCCTCAAAGTTTAAACATCACTTAATGAACAGCAATTGGAGGCGTGTAACTGAGGGCTATCATGTTACGTAGTGCAGGGGAGGAGGAGGCAGGGGTTAGGCAGCAGGGGGAGGGGGAGTAGGGGGTCTGTAGGCAAGAGTTGGGGAGGAGGACAAGGGGTTAGGGGTGAGGAGCCTGGGGTAGAGAATCAGGGAAAGAAAGGGAGTAGAGGCAGGGTTAGGTAACAGGGGATGGGGAGTAGGGGGTCTGTAGGCAAGAGTTGGGGAGGAGGAGGACAGGGGTTAGGGGTGAGGAGGCAGGGGTGTAGGAGCAGGGAAAGAGAAGGAGGGGAGGCAGGGGTGGGAGAGGTAGGGGTTAGGTAGCAGGGGAGACAGGGAGACAGTGTGGTATGTAGGCAAGGGTTGAAGGTTGAATTATGTGTAGGCTGCAGGGGAAACAGGGGGGAGGGCAAGCATGATAGGGGGATGGGGAAGCAGGCAGGTGTAAGCAGATAAGCAGGCAGCAGGAACCCCAAGCAGGTACAAGCAGGGTTGAAGGAGGAGGCGGCACAGCATAGAGACAAACGAGGAAAAGAAGAATAGACGAAAAAAAACAGCGAGTAGACTAACGAACAGAGAGAGAGAGAGAGAGAGAGAGAGAGAGAGAGAGAGCACTTGCGCCGAACATAAAAAAAATGAAAATAGTAAAAATAAACAAAAATAGATAAATAAGCAGAATAATACACGAATAAAAACAACAATAGGAAAAATAAAACAGGAATTAGAGAAAATAAACAAAACAAAACAAAATAAACAAATAAACAACAAAATCAGGCAAAGGCAAGAACAGCATAAAGGAAGAGACGAAAAGAGAGAGAGAGAGAGAGAGAGAGAGAGAGAGAGAGAGAGAGAGAGAGAGAGAGAGAGAGAGAGAGAGAGAGAGAGAGAGAGAGAGAGAGAGCATTTCCTGCCCTGCCCGTCCTCAGTCACACGGGAGGTCAAAGAGGTCAAGGACGTGTGAGAGAGAACCTGCAAGTCACTGGAGAAGGAGGAGAAGAAGAAGAAGAAGAAGAAGAAGAAGAAGAAGAAGAAGAAGGAGGAGGAGGAGGAGGAGGAGGAGAAATAGATAGGCAGGCAATTAAGTAGGTTGGAAAGTAGACTGACAGATAGACAAAGTAGAGGTAGCAGAAGAGGAAGAGGAGGAGGAGGAGGAGGAGGAGGAGGAGGAGGAGGAAGAGGCTATCATATGTGAAACAGTAGGAGGAGGAGGAGGCTATCATAGGTGAAGTAGAAGGAGGAGGAGGAGGAGGAGGAGGAGGAGGAGGAGGATAGTGGTGAGGGAGATAAAGTTATGGTAGATAAAGAGGAGGAGGAGGAGGAGGTGGCTAAAATTAATGATGAAAGGAGGAAGATAGAGGAGGAGGAGGAGGAGAAACAAGAAAGGAAAGAAGGAAGGGAGGAGGAGGAGGAGAAGAAGAAGAAGAAGGAGAGGAGAAACAAGAAAGGAAAGAAGGAAGGAGGGGAGGAGGAGGAGGAGGAGGAGGAAAAGGAGAAGAGGAGAAACAAGAAAGGAAAGAAGGAAGGAGGGGAGGAGGAGGAGGAGGAGGAGGAGAAGGAGAAGAGGAGGAACAAGAAAGGAAAGAAGGAAGGGAGGGGAGGAGGAGGAGGAGGAGGAGGAGGAGAAGAAGGAGAAGAGGGGAAACGAGAAAGGAAAGAAGGAAAGAAGGAAGGGAGGAGGAGGAGGAGAACGAGAAACAGATGGAAATAAACAGAAGTAGAAGGAAGATTAGAGAGAAGGGAGAGAGAGGCGAAGAGAAAAACAAGATGAGGGAATAGATAGAAAGATGAGTAAAAGAATAGAAAGAAAGACATATAAAGAAGAGAAACAGAGAAGCAGATAAAAGCAGAAAGAGAGAGGAGGAGGAGGAACATAAGAAGCAGAGAGGAGGAGGAGGAGTAAGAGAAAGGAAGGAAGGAGAGACATAGAGGAAAACGAAAAATAAGGTATAAAAATGAAGAGTAAGAAAAAGGAGAAGGAAAGAGGAGGAAGAGGAGGAGGAGGAAAAGAAAGGAAAAAGAGACAGATAAAGAAGAAAAAAATAACAAGTTTAAAAATGAACAGAAAAAAAGAGAGAAAGAAGAGAAAGAACATAACCAGGAAGAAAGGAACAGAGAGAGAGAGAGAGAGAGAGAGAGAGAGAGAGAGAGAGAGAGAGAGAGAGAGAGAGAGAGAGAGAGAGAGAGAGAGAGAAAGGTCAGAAAGATCAACAGAAGTCTAGGAAAAGAAAAAAAGATGAAATATAAGCATGAAGAGAATAATTAGAGGCAACGAGTGTGTGTGTGTGTGTGTGTGTGTGTGTGTGGTATTTTAAAAGCAACATTTTAGTGGAGGAAAGAATTTTATTTTGACAATCTCTTTCTGACTTGCATGCGCGCGCGTGTGTGTGTGTGTGTGTGTGTGTGTGTGTGTGTATGTAGCGGTATGTGAGTGTGTGTGTGAGTGTGTGTGTGTGCTTTCTTCCTCTTCCCTCTCTCTTTTCCCACTATTTTCCTCCTCCTCCTCCTCCTCCTCCTCTTCCCTTTCCGTTGTTGACAGAGGCCGCTGGACCTAGCCAGTTTGCAGCGGTGTGGGTGGGTATGTGCTGGCGGGGAGGGGAGCGAGGGGTGGGGGGGAGTGGAGAAAGGAGGTTGAGGGGGGGAAGGGGAAGGGGAGAGAGGATGCATGAAGTGGACAGGTGCAGTATGGCGTGA
>NC_066514.1:25922354-25944854 GCF_024679095.1 Eriocheir sinensis
CCTTCCTTCCCTTTTCTTATCTCCCTCTTCTCCCTTCCCTTTCTGCATCTCTCTTTGCTTCCCTCCCTCCCTCCTCCCTCATCCTCTTGCTCCTCCCTCACTTGCCTTCCTCACTCTCTTTTTCTTTCTTTCTTTCTTCCATTCCTCCTTCTCTCTCCTCCTCCTCCTCCTCCTCCTCTTCCTTCCTTCCTCCTCCTTCCCCCATTTGTAAGCTCCTCCTTCACGCTTCACTTCCTCTGTTACCACCTGCCGTCTCTCTCTCCTGCCTCCGCATCAGTGCATCGTTTCAATATTTCTGCCTTTCCTCTCCTCCTCCTCCTCCTCCTCCTCTTCTTCCTCCTCTTCCCTCACCTCCTCCTTCCATTCCATCTCCTCCCCTCCCCTTCCTTCCCCTTACCACCCTTCCCATCTGTACCCCCCTCAGCTCCCTCCTTTTCTTAGCTTCCCCTTCCATCCCCTCACCTCCCTCCCCTTCCCTCTGCGTGACCTCTTCCCCCCATTCCCCCCACCAGCCCTCCTTGACCTCCTTCCCAACGCCATTTCTCCTCCGTGACCGCCGCTAAGCGCTGGTCGGTGTGAAGTGCAAGTCACGGTTTTAATGCATCTAGACAACAGCGCTGGGCCGTGCGGGGCAGGCGGGCGGAACGGTCAATTTGTCTTTGCTTGAAGGACGGCCGAACCGGAGGCGCTTTCGTCCGCCCGTCCAGCGTAGGGTCGTGGGGAACGTTGGCGCTGTGCTGTAGTGCCTCGTTGCTTGCTGTGTGTTGGGGTTGTTGCGTGCAGAATGGTCCAAGTAGCGTTGTGTAGAGGGTCTGATGTGGTCTTGTCCATATGGGGTCGTGGGGAACGTTGGCGCTGTGCAGTGGTGCCTCGTTGCTTGCTGTGATTTGCTGTGATTGCTGTGTTCTCGGTGTTGTCTGCTTGGTGGAAGGGCGTAAGGAAGGATAGCAAAGGAGTAGAGGAGGAGGACGAAAGGGCTGAAGAAAGGAGTGGAGGAAGAGGAGGAAGGGGCTGAAGAACGCAATGGAGGAGGAGGAAGGAGGGTCTGATGAAGTGAGCGGAGGTGGAGGAAGAGGAGGTAATGGCTGAAGAAGGTCAGTGGAAGAGGGGGAAGGAGTGGCTGAAGAATGGAGTGGAGGAGGGAAAAGGAATGGCTGATGAAGGGAGTGGAGGAAGAGTAAAGAATGGCTGAAGGAGGGCTGGAAGGAAGGGCGTTCAGGGGGTCGAAAGGGGTCTTGTCCATTCATCCGAGGTCGTTATGGACTGTGGCTTTAGGGTTGTGAAGTCCCGTGGCTTGGTCTGCTTGCTGTGTCTTAATGCTATTGCCCGGAGAAAGTGCGCAATAGTGTGATTCAGATGGTCAAAAGTACTTCAACCTATCCATTCGGGGTCGTTATGGACTGTGGCTTAAGGGTTGTGAAGTCCCGTGGCTTGGTCTGCTTGCTGTGTCTTATTGCTATTGCCCGGAGAAAGTGCGCAATAGTGTGATTCCGATGGTCAAAAGTACTTCAACCTATCCTTTCGGGGTCGTTATGGACGGTGGCTTTCGTGTTGTGATGCCCCGTGCCTTGCTATTCTTCCTGCGTCTTGGAGTTGCTTGAAGGAGAGGCGATCTAGCGTGGCTCAGAGGATCGAAAGTGCTGTTATCTATTCATGCGGGGTCGTTGTGGACGCTCTATCTCCCGCTGTGAATCCCCGTTGAGAGGTGTGCCTGTTTTGTTGCGTTTTTGCTTGCACGAAGGTCGAGTCACTTGTCCAGAGGCTCGAAGGTGGTCTTGTCCATCCATGCGGGGTCGGGGAGGGCGGTGTATCGAGTGCTGTTAGGGAGCCTGCAATGTGGTGTGGCGGGCTGTCCCTCCATGCATGTTTTCTGCCTGCTGGAAGAAGTTAGCGCAGTTCAAGGGCTCGGAGGCGCTTCCTTTAGTGTTGGTACTGATGCGTCCTGATTCTCATGAGTTTATATTACACGTTTTTTTTAAGCATGCAGTGATAAAAATGTTTGTACTTATTAGGTTACGCGTTTTGCTCACATTAATGCAAGCTGTACAAATCACCGGACTTAGCATTTTTAGTCGTTTGCAAGAAAGTTTGAAATACGCGAAATTCACTTTACGCGACCACTTCAAGAATGCAACCTGCGCTATAACGAGAGCTTCCTTTGGGTGAGGCTTTCCTCGGACATCATCATCATCATTATCACTGAACAAAGGCCTTTCCCAGCATCCTCTTCGTCCCTGCCGGATATCAGTATGCATCCTCCGCTTACCTGTCTGCTGTTAGTGTAGTCCTCCATCCTCATCTGGTGCTCTCAAATACTCTTACTTTCATCTCTCCACCTGGTCCTGTTTGCCTTAACTTCTACAATACCTGGGTTACCGCTCTCTTACTTTCCCTGTCCGTCTGTTAGCAGTTCTACACATGATACAACCTACCCAAGTCAATTTACTCCATCCTCATCTAGCAAATACTCTTACTTTCATCTCGCCACCTGGTCCTGTTTGCCTTAACTTCTACAATACCTGGGTTACCGCTCTCTTACTTTCCCTGTCCGTCTGTTAGCAGTTCTACACATTATACGACCTACCCAAGTCAATTTATACTCGTGGTCTTGTTTTCTGATAGGTTTTAAGGCGCTGTGAAAATGATGCGTTTCACTGAGTTGTCTTCCTATAGGTTTTTAAGTGCTGTGGTGATGGCGTTGTAAAAGGATTATATTTAGAGTCGCATTACAAGACATTTCGCCGGCCAAGAACACATATTTGACAAGGCTTTCGTAGAAGTTGCGGGCATTTCCAGGGGTAGTTTTATGACCCTGGTGGTAGTTTGACCCTTCCTCTGTACCATGAACCTGAAGAAACACTCATTAGAACCCGACTGACCCCCTCTTTGACCTTTAGAAATAGATGATGTGAGAAACGAAACTGTCTTATAATACCAATTTTATAGATTCTTCAACAGTGGCAGGATAAAGAGCTAGGGGGTGGGGTGGGTCTTGCCGCTCGCTGTGATGCCCAATCCTTGCTGTGCTGGTTCGTCCGGTGGTGGTGGTGGTGGTGGTGGTACTGTTGTTGCTGCCGAGTCACTCCACGGCTTCTTTCTGCTCGTCGGCCTTTGTCAGGGTTTTGTTACTGACCTGGGAGCGGCTGAGTCATGCACGGACGGCCTCGGACAACAGTATCCCCCTCCACCTCCTAGACCCCCTCCCTCCCCCGACCCCCAAGACAGCCGCGTGAGTAGCCGCATGCAAGCACTCCTCAGCCTCCTCCACCACCACCACCATGACAAGACTCAATGCCGGTTACTCATTATATTATTTAAGAATCCTTTATTTCCTACTTTGTTCTACACCGTCATAGAAATAAGATACCCATCATATCCTCATCCCCAATAGTAATAGTAGTAGTAGTAGTAGTAGTGGTAGTTAGATGGGAGAGAATGGGATGGGTGAGCTGAGATGGGGAGGATAAATAGTCTGAAGAAAGTTGGGAGATAGGAGAAATGGGGAGTGATAAAGGGAAATGGGGAGAAAAACTGAAGGAAGAGGGGAGAAGGGGAGAAATGTGAGTGGAGATGCGGAAGAGAGGAGATAGGGAAGGATGAAAAGAGAGGGGGAGAGGGGAAACAGGAGAGGAGGGGAGAAAGGAAGTCGGAAGGAATTGGGGGAGGAAAGGAAGAATGAAGGAAGGTAGATGGGGAGGGAACACTTTCTTCCTTCTGTCGTTCCTTCCTCCTCCTCTTCCTTCATTATCCATTCCTTCCTTCCCTCTCCCCCTTCAGTCATTCCTTCCCTTCTCCCCCACCTCCACCTTTGCCCTTCATTCTCCACTTCTTCCATCAGCCATTCCTTACTGCTTCCTCCACTCTCTTCTTCACCCATTCCTTCCTCCTCCTTCACTTCCTTCTGCACTCCTTCGTTCATCAAATCCTTCCTCCTTCTCCTCCTCCCCCACCTCCTTCTTTACCCATTCTTTCTTCCTCCTCCCTCCTCCACCCACTCCCTCACCTATTTCTTCTTCTTCGCTTGTCCTTGGCAGCCGCAATGGGGGGAGACAGGTTGTGGGGGGAGGGGGTTAAGGTAGGCAGGATTAGGGGGGAGGAGAGGGGGGTGAGGGGGACGCCATGTTAGCCTGGGTTGCCTCGTCGTGGGTCCTCGCCGCAGGCCGCGTGGGTTAAGGCCTCTGTTCCTCTCTCCCTCAATATTGACAAAAACGTCGATGGCATAGCCTGCTCGAGTCCTGCCTGCTGAATGGGGGGCGGGGGGCAGGTGGGTATGGGACTTACCTGCTTGAAGGGGTGGATGGTGTGCTGTCTGGTGGATGGTGGGCGGCAAGTGTCTATGGTTTGCCTGCTGAAAGAGTGTGTGGTTTGCTCTTTATCTGTCTGCTTGCATGGGGGGGAAGGTTTTTGATTTACCTGCTGATAGGGTCTGCTTGAGAGGGGCGTGTGGTGTTTGAGTCGCCTGCTTGAAAGGGTGTGTGATGTGGGTTATCTGCTGAATGGGGGGAGGGGGATTGATTTGCCTGCTGAAAGGGTGTGTGGTTTGTCTGCTGAATGGTAGTGGGGAAGGTGGTTGATTTGCCTGCTGAAAGGGTGTGTGTGATGTGGTTTGTCTGCTGAATGGTAGTGGGGAAGGTGGTTGATTTGCCTGCTGAAAGGGTGTGTGTGATGTGGGTTGTCTGCTGAATGGCGGGGGGTGGGAGGCGGTGTTTGATTTGCCTGCTGAAAGGGTGTGTGGTTTGTCTGCTGAATGGTAGTAGGGAGGGTGTTTGATTTGCCTGCTGAAAGGGTGTGTGGTTTGTCTGCTAACTGGTAGTGGGGAAGGTGGTTGATTTGCCTGCTGAAAGGGTGTGTGTGATGTGGGTTGTCTGCTGAATGGGGTGAAGGTATTTGATTTGCCTGCTTGGATGGGTGTGTGTGGTGGGCATTCTTGTCTGCTGAAGGAGTGTCTGTTGTGTTGATTTTGCCTTCTGAAGTTGAGTGTTGTGTGCTGTGTTGCTGGTGTGCCCGTGGAGGTAACCCCTACATCCCCTTCACCACCAGAACCCCCTCCATTGCCCCCCCCCCCACCCAACCCCCTTTTAATTCGTATTTTATTCCATTCCGGCACAAAAGGACGTCCCCCTCCCTTCCTTGTCAACACCACGACCTCCCCTTCAACACCACGACCCCTCCCCTCCATCGCCACCCCCTTCCTCCTCGCCTCCTCTACATTACCCCCCACCCCCCCTCCCCCCAATCATCACCACAAAGGGACACTTGCCTCCCTACCTGATCGCTGACCAAATAACCGACACAGAACACACCCACAACGCACACAAACCGAACCTCACACACACACACACACACACACACACACACACACACACACACACACACACACACACACACACACACGTCGAGATTATATGTTTGTGTGTTTGTTGCATGAATGAAGTGACTGATACAAACATACATATATACAAACAAAGACTCCCAAAATACCAGATGGAGCCCCACCACCTTCACCACCATCACCACCACCATCATCACCACAACCATCATCACCACCATTACCCAAGACCCTCCCTGCCTCTCACTTCCTGTACCCTCCTTGCCCATCCAACCATACAGCAGCCTCCCTCCTCGCGACGCCCTGACGGGAAAAAAAACGAGAGAAAAAATATCATTGAGAGAGGAAAAACTTTATCCCCCAATAACTCTCGCTGAGTATAGAAGTCTTAAGAAGCAAAAAAAAAAAAAACCTTAATGGCCCGGCCACAACCCATAAAATAGGGACCACCATTAAAGTTATGACTAAAATCGAACCCACAAAAGATTAATACTAGACGAAAACAAGATAAAGAAAAATATTATGTCGGGGTGGATGATGAAGGGATAGGATGTGGAGGTGAGCTGCGGTGGAGTTGCAAGAGTGGAGTTGAGTGGGGTGGTGATGATGGTGAGAAATGGAAGAGGTGGAGAGTGGTTGAAAGGGTGTTGAGTGAGGTGGAGAGAGAGAGAGAGACAGACAGACAGACAGACAGACAGACAGAGAGAGAGAGAGGATTAAAGAAAGTGGATTGAGAATAAGTGAATAAGATGGAGGAAGTGGAGAAGGTGGAATGGCATTGAATTGATTAGTCTTTGTGGAGAGGTGGAGAGGTGAAGGTGGAAGGATGGAGAATAGTGAATGATGAAGATGGTGGTGGTGGTGGTGGAGGTCGTGGTGGTGGTGGTGGTATTTGTGGAAGGTGGAGTGTGGGGTGACCACTTCCTTCCACTTCAGTAGCTAGAGAGCATAAGTAATCTCTCTCTCTCTCTCTCTCTCTCTCTCTCTCTCTCTCTCTCTCTCTCTCGACCTGCTGACGTCACTTGAAAACTTAACAAATGAGATACATCGTCGACGGCGCCCTCCACTCCATTACCTGTGTGTGTGTGTGTGTGTGTGTGTGTGTGTGTGTGTGTGTGTGTTCATATCGGTGGTCAGGACGAGGCCGGATGGAGGCTTTTTGTCATGTTGTTCTGCCCTTGACCAGCCTCCCGCGACGCAAGGAGAGGTTTTGGGAGGAGGAGGAGGAGGAGGAGGAGGAGGAGGAAAAACGGCGACTTAGCTCCCCACGACTGCTATGGGTTGTGCGGGAGAGAGAGAGAGAGAGAGAGAGAGAGAGAGAGAGAGAGAGAGAGAGAGAGAGAGAGAGAGAGAATATGAAACGAGGGAGGGATGAGAAAAGAGGAAAGGGAAAGGAAGGAAAGTAAGAAAGAAGAAAGAAAGGAGAGACAAAAATAGAGAGGGGTGAGGGAAGGCACGTAAGGGAGGGAGGAAAGCAAGAGGATAGAGGGGAGATAAAGAGGGGAGGGGAGGAGGAGGAGGAAGAGGAGGAGGAGGAGTAAGGGCTGGCTTTGGTGGAGGTGGGCGTTGTCACAGTAACATTGGCCGTAAGTCCTGCAAGTCATCTACCAGCTAGGATCTCAAGGGTTTGGCGTGTGCGTGTGTGTGTGTGTGTGTGTGTGTGTGTGTGTGTGTGTGTGTGTGTGTGTGTAGGAAGACGGTGGGTCGCCTCCCGCCGGGCCGGGGCCACAGGGCAGGGCTCCCCGCTGCGGCCTAACGGTGCCCGGCTGCCTGCGCGTCCCCCCCGAGGCGTCAGGTGTGCGGCGCGGCGTGGCGGGGCGGCTCTGTGCATGTGGAGGGACGAGGCGGAACAGCGGCAGGGTATGTGAGGCGCGGCACGGGCCATGCACCACCCCTGTTGATGTTATGTAGCCTGGGTGTGGTGGTGGTGGTGGTGGTGGGTGGGGGTGAATTTGGTGTCATAGGAGTGATGATTACAGTGGTATTGGTGGTGTGGGTGGTGGTGGTGGTGGGGGTGAATTTGGTGTCATAGGTGTGATGATTACAGTGGTATTGGTGGTGTGGGTGGTGGTGTTGTGGTGTGTAGGACATTCCCTCCCTGGACATTTACCCCCCCCTCACCCCCCCACACACACACACCTTTCCATTATATATGCGTAACCAGTATTCGAATTAACTATCCCCGACCACATACTGCCCCTTAGCTGGACAGTAAGTGACCCAGCTCTATACCAAGTTAGTGACAAGCCATTTCGGTATTTCGTTATCATAATATTGCGCTATTGAATATATCCAGTGTGAGTGTTTGGACTGAGGAACATGTGTGAAGAGGAAAATGTCAAAGGGAAAATGTCCTGAGGGTAAGATGGCGTCTCCTCATGGGCGTCGTGGTGCAGGTCAGACATGCAGCCCGGCCCGCCGCCCCACGCCCGCTATCCATCCTGCGCACTGCATTTCCTCCTCCCGTGCCGCCGCTGCCTGCTGCCAAGACGCATCCCGCAGCGCCCCTCTACCCCTCCCCCTCTCACGTCTCGCATTATAAACCGAATATCACACGATCAGCGGCCGCCGCCCAGCCTGCCTCCCGCGGCGCCCTATCTCGACAAGGGCATAATTTGTGGCCACCTGTGTGTGTGTCCCCGCGGGCAGGTGGTCATTAGTGGCGCCGTGTGTCCGTAGGGAGGCAGTGCGTCAGGTCAGGTCGAGAGGAATGTCTGTCACCGATTCACCGATCAGGCCAGGCAGCGGTGGACTCTTCTCGCGCCTTAACCCGGTAGCTGCGGGGATCATGTTTCTTAAAGGTCCCTCTAAGCGAGAATAATGAGAAAAAATCATCACTCACGCAAACCATTTCATAATATATATCAACGCATTTGTGATCAGTTTATGCATCATCTTTTGGGGGGTTTATATCATGGCAAAAATTTGGCCCGTCGCTGGTACACGGTAAAGCCACAAATTTGGCCCATCGCTGGTACACGGTAAAGCCACAAATTTGGCCCGTCGCTGGTACACGGTAAAGCCACAAATTTGGCCCGTCGCTGCTACCGGGTTAATGTTACTTCGGTTCTCCAGCTTTTGACAGGTCTCTGCGCATCATAACTTGCTCCAGTCCACGTATAACTCATAAAGGCTACTGGGATATCTCAACCTCTGTCTGTTCCCCAACCCCTGACGTGCGCCGACCGTTACTTTAGCCCATATTCTTAAACGTCTCCGTATCTCAGTTCGCCGAGTTGAAGAGCCTCTCGTAGAAGTTCCCGCGGTTTTCATGGACTGTTTTGTGATCCCAGTGATAGTCTTACACGCCTCATTCATCTTAAACTTGAAAATCACCCATGAAAACCCGGTTACTCTTATCTGTGGCCTTGGAAAATGGTAGTAATAGGAGCCCTGTACGTTTAATAATATGGACCAGTTTGTGCTATGCCGCCGCCGCTCCATAATTGGCCGTGTCGCTGTGCTGTGTGCGGCGGGATTTTTTCTGACGCTTCTCCCGCGCGTTGATGATTGGCGGAAAAACTCGTCCCCTCTTCAAAGCTAAAAACGCCCATGAAAGCCGAAATAATTGACAAAGGCGTGTGTTTGCTGCACGAGGGGCGGCGGCAGGCGGGGAGGCGCAATCCAACGCTCACCCTCGACAGGCGTGCAGCGGCGAGTGAATTTTGTAACATGTTGACCCGAGCGACGAGCGGCCGAGAGGGAGTGAGAGGGGACGGAAAAAAGGAAAAGAGGAGAAAAATATAAAAGGTGATAAAAGAAGAAAAAAGAGTTTGATGAGGAAAAGAAGAATAAGAGGAGTGGGAAAAGGATGAAAAGAGGAAAATAGAGATGGAAAAAAATGAAAAAAGAGTAATTGGTGGAAGAAACAAGAATTAAACCAGGTAGCAGAGAGAAGAAAAAAAATAGAAAAGGGGAAAAAGAAGTGTGATTGGGAAAACAGAACAGAGGGAGTGGGAAAAGGAGTAAAAAAAAAGAAGGAAAAGAAAAACAAATATAGCAGTAGCAGGGGAAGGCAACATGACTCGTATGAACAGGCAGGTAGCAGAAAGGCTGTTGGGCCATAACGAGGGTGCCTGCTATCGTCATCTGATCTGTCCTCGGGGTCACTTGCTATCTGTTGGAAGGATCGCCTGGAAGCACCGCCCGTGATGTGAGGTAGGTCGCTATTGTCAAACGCTTCTGCCGCTCATATCAACTATTTCCAAAGGCCAAAACGGGGATCAGCCGGGTTCTAAGGAGGGTTATTCTGGGGTCATGGTACATAGGAAGGGTCAAACTGCACGCGACTTTCTACTCATGCTCATCCCTATACCGTCCAAACCCCTTATGCAAGAGTTAACCAGCATCTTCACTCTTTCATCCCTCACGCTGGTAAACTCTGGAACAATCTTCCTTCTTCTGTATTTCCTCCTGCCTACGACTTGAACTCTTTCAAGAGAAGGGTATCTGGACACCTCTCCTCCCGAAATTGACCTCTCTTTCGGCCACCTCTTTAGATTCTTTTTGTGAGCAGCGAGTAGCGGGCTTTTTTTTATTTATTATTGTTTACTTTTTTTGTGCCCTTGAGCTGTCTCCTTTGTTGTAGAAAAAAAAATACCACCAGAGTCATAAAACTACCTAAGTATCAGAATGAGGGTTATTTTAGGGTCATGGTACAGAGGAAGGGTCAAACTACCACCAGAGTCATAAAACTACCTATCAGAATGAGGGTTATTTTAGGGTCATGGTACAGAGGGAGGGTCAAACTACCACCAGAGTCTATCAGAATGAGGGTTATTTTAGGGTCATGGTACAGAGGAAGGGTCAAACTACAACCAGAGTCTATCAGAATGAGGGTTATTTTAGGGTCATGGTACAGAGGAAGGGTCAAACTACTACCAGAGTCATAAAACTACAAGTATCAGAGTTATCGTGACAGAGATGAGCTCCGCCGCCGCGCGTTGTTATATTATCCCTCAATTTTACCTTTACTTAACTTTAATGATCCTTACTTCGTCTTAATGTTGTTTATTGTTTATTATTTCTTCTCTGCTACCTGCTCATTTTATCCTTGTTTCTTCCACCAATTATTTTCATTTTTTTCCTGTTTTTTTTTCTTTTCGTCCTTTTCCCCTTCCTGTTTTTCTTCTTTTCCTCCTCAAACTCTTCTTCTGTTCCTTCTTTTATCGCCTTGTCTTTGTTTTCGTCTCATCATCAAACTCTTCCCTTCTTTTCTGTTCCTTCTTTTATCGCCTTGTCTTTTTTCTTCTCCTCATCAAACTCTTCCCTTCTTTTCTGTTCCTTCTTTTATCGCCTTTTCTTTGTTTTCTTCTCCTCATCAAACTCTTCCCTTCTTTTCTGTTCCTTCTTTTATCGCCTTGTCTTTGTTTTCTTCTCCTCATCAAACTCTTCCCTTCTTTTCTGTTCCTTCTTTGATCACCTTGTCTTTTTTTCTTCTCCTCATTAAACTCTTCCCTTCTTTTCTGTTCCTTCTTTGATCACCTTTTCTTTTTTTCTTCTCCTCATCAAACTCTTCCCTTCTTTTCTGTTCCTTCTTTTATCGCCTTGTCTTTGTTTTCTTCTCATCATCAAACTCTTCCCTTCTTTTCTGTCCCCTCTCACTTCCCCTCCTTACTTATGCAGGATGTTTTCAGTGAGGCATGAAGGGATCAGATGAGGCTGGATTCCTGCTCGGTTTTGTGAGGGTTTAATTCAATTCGTTCATCGTGAGATTTAGCGATATTGTTAATTTTGTGAGTCGTTTAGACACTATTCACACTTTTGCAGGATGTTTATTCCAGTGATGAATGAAATGATTAAAAGAGTGAGAATTTCCTGCCTCTGTCACTGTTGCATCACTTGAATTGTTGTGTGGTGTGTTGCTCTCTCTCTCTCTCTCTCTCTCTCTCTCTCTCTCTCTCTCTCTCTCTCTCTCTCTCTCTCTCTCTCTCTCTCTCTCTCTCTCTCTCTCTCTCTCTCTCTCTCTCTCTCTCGAGAGAGAGAGAGAGAGAGAGAGAGAGAGAGAGAGAGAGAGAGAGAGAGAGAGAGAGAGAGTAGCTTGATGTCCTTGTAAATGGGGCCCAGAACTGCATATTCAATAAGAGGAGGAGGAGGAGGAGGAGGAGGAGAAGAACAAGATCAAAATGAGAGGAAGAACAATGATAAAAAAAAACAAGAATAGAAGAACAAAAAGTAGAAATGAGTTAGTAAATAAATAAAGAACGAAAGGATGAAAGAAAATACACAAACGACGAAGAGGGAAGAGGAGGAGGAGGAGGAGGAGGAGGAGAAGGAGGAAGAAGAAGTAGAGAAGAAGAACAACAACACCAGCCTCTTTCCTCCTCCTCATCCCCTCCTCCTCATCCTCTTACTCTAACCCCTTCCCTCTCCCCCTCTCCCCCTCTCCCAAACCTGCTCCGAGGCGGCGGGCAAAGGGACAGGACAGGTGAGATTTCTTTTTTATCGTCGTGGTGTGATGCGGGACATAAACAGTGGTCGATGTGGGGGACCCTGAGGCCTCTCCATCCACGCCTCCCACATGGTCTCTGCAGGGGGCGACCGTGACCAGATCCCTCAACCCGTAGTCTTCAGCATTCCGGAGCCCCAGCGCGTACATTTGACAAGGCTTTCGTAGGAGTTGTGGGCATTTCCAGGGGTAGTTTTATGACCCCTCTGGTAGTTTGACAGTTCTTATGGGTCGTATTACAAAACATTTCGTCGCCCAAGAACACATATTTGACAAGGCTTTCGTAGGAGTTGTGAGCATTTCCAAGAGTAAATTTATGCTCCTGGTGGTATTTCGACCCTTCTTCTGTACCGTGAACCTAAAGAAACACTCATTAGAACCTAACTGACCTTATCTTTGACCTCTAGAAATAGCTGATGTGAGAAGCCAAGGTGTCTTATAATACGGACCTAATGTGTCCTGAACTTACATAAACACTTATTAGAACGTGGTTGGTCTCCTTTTCGGCCTTTGGGAATAGCTGATGTGAGGGTTGGGATGGGAGCGTCTCAATGCCGACCTTCGCCCATTCCTTCCCCGCTCAAACCTGTCGCACTCCACCCCGAGCCTCGTCCCCATCACCTCACCCCATTACCCCCCATCCCGGCACCCCCTTCCCTACTTCTCTCTCTCTGTCTGCCTCTAAGTCACTGTGATCATTGCTACCCTTCTCTTCCCTGTCAAACTCATTCTCGCTGTCTCGCCCTGTCCGGTATCCTCCAAACCTCTCCACTGTCATATCCTTCCATCCTGCCTACCTCAATCATTCGTTACTGGTTGCTGATGTACTTTTCTTACAACTTGTTAATTTCGTGAATCGTCGTTTATACACTACGGGTTTTGCAGGATGTTTGTTCCAGTGATGAATGAGAGGATTAGACAAATTAAAAGTTCAAGTCACTTACCTGTCACATTCACAATCCTTCCCTTCCTTTAATCCTTCGTAACTGGTTCCTTATGTCCTTTTCTTACAACTTGTTAATTTCGTGAATCGTCGTTTATACTCTACGGGTTTTGCAGGATGTTTGTTCCAGTGATGAATGAGAGGATTAGACAATTAATCCTTCGTAACTGGTTGCTTATATCCTTTTCTTACAACTTGTTAATCTCGTGAATCGTCGTTTATACACTACGGGGTTTGCAGGATGTTTGTTCCAGTGATGAATGAGAGGATTAGACAGATTAGAAGTTCAAGTCACCTGTCACACTCTCCCACCCTCCTTCCCCCAATCCTTCCCTCCTTTACAACCAAACCTTCTCCTCGGCCGCATCCACCACTATGCTTCCCTCAGTCCTTCCCTTCTTCCTTCGTAACCTTGATCGTTTGTGGCCATTTCTCCTTTTCTAAGACAAACCTTTCCTCTCTTCCCTGCTTCTCTCATCCGTAACCCTGAACGCTAATATCCTTTTCTTCTCTTGTGCTCTGCCTTTTTCTGTTCTTCTTATGTCCTTTTTTCTTCTCCTGCAAAGCCAAATATTCTTCCCTGTCACATCCTTACACCCTTCCTCTCTTCCCTGCTTCTCATCTTCGTAACCCTGATCGCTAATACACTTTTCTACTCTTGTGGTCTGCCTTTTTCTTTTCTTCTTCTGTCCTTTTCTCTTCTCCTGCAAAGCCAAATATTCTTCCCTGTCACATCCTCACATCCTTCCTCTCTTCCCTGCTTCTCATCTTCGTAACCCTGATCGCTAATACCCTTTTCTTCTCTTGTGGTCTACCTTTTTCTTTTCTTCTGTCCTTTTCTCTTCTCCTGCAAAGCCAGATCTTCTTCCCTGTCACATCCTTCCACCTTGCCTCTCTCAATCTCTTCCTCGCTTCCCTCCTCATCTTCGTAACCCTGATTCTGTATGTTCTTTTCTCCTCTTCCGTCAACCCAAACCGCTCTGTCCAAACTAACCTAACCTAACCTGGTCCTTCTACCCTCTCCTCTTCTTAAAGGCTGTCCAAACTAGCCGAACCTACCTTGCTCGTTCTGCTCTCTCCTCTCCATATGTAGGGTCACAAACTAGTCTAGCCTTATCTCTGCTCTCTCCCTCTCTGCCCTTTCTCCATCAAATCGAGGCTCCCCTATAAGACTCATCGCAGCCTTGACAAGTCCCATCTCTCCCTTCAGTATACGCCCCTCTCCCCTCTTAGCCAGCCACTCCCAACCTATCCCAGCTTAGCCTAGCCTAGCTTCCTCCCTGCCAACCCAAGCCACACGGTAAAGTTGGAATAGGGGAAGAACTAACACATACGATTATCTGAGTATTCGAATTGGTCTTTACACACACACACACACGCTGCTGAGGGAGGAAACCACTGCAAACCTCCCCCCCGCCCCGCCCCGTGACCCTGCAGCTGACGGGGGCGGCGGGCGTCCTTTGAGGGGTGTGTTAGGGTTGGGGGTTGGGGGGGGGGTCGAAGCCATCCAAAGTCGCTATCAGGTGGCGAGGCGAAGCAGAACAAGTGGCTGTACTCAATGATCTATGCGGACGAGCTCACTCACTCACTCACCACTCACGCATTCACTCACCCATACTGTCACACTGTCACTCACTTACTCACACATATACTCACTCATTTACTCACTCACTCACTCACACATTTTCATTTCCTCTTCTCTTTTCATTCGATTTCATTCACTTCCCCATTCATAATCTCATTAGCTTATTACTCACCCATTCGCTCACTCATTCATAGTTTCATTTCCTCATTCTGTTTCATCCTCCTTCACTCTCCCTGACTCCACTTCCACTTTGCTATTCATTCTCTCATGCTTACTCACTCATTCTCACTCACTCACTCCACCTGAACCATTAAGCCATCATTGCAAACTCATCATCATCACCATCACCACCATAACAACCTCCTCGTCACTGCTCTCCTCCGCCCTCACCATCAGCACCATAACAACCTCCTCGTCACTGTACTCCTCCGCCCTCACCATCACCACCATAACAACCTCCTCGTCACTGTACTCCTCCGCCCTCACCATCAACACATTAATTAGCTCTCCTCCACCTGCCTTCCTACCTGCATCAATTAACCTGTAGCCTGCATCTCTTACCTTGTCATATTTACGGCTCATCCATCACTACTACTACTACTACTACTACTACTACTACTACTACTACTACTACAAAAACAACAGTATGAGACTAACAAGAAAGAATGAGACGCTATATAATGATGATGATGATGATGATGATGATGAAAATAGGGTAGAAAAAGGGAGATGAAAAATAACATCAACAAATATCATCACCACCACCATCACCACCGCCATCCACCACCACCACCACCACCTCCTCCTCCACCTCCTTTCCCTGCCTTTCCCTTCCTAGTCCTGAAACCTTCTATAGTACTTTCAACCCCTCCTCCTCCTCCTCTTCCTCCTTCTCCCTCCTTCCTTCCTTCCTTCTTCCCTTCCTTCTTTCATCCATTCTTCCACAGTACCTCCTCTTCTTCCACCTCTCCCACCACACCACTAACCTCTCCTCCACCACCGCCACCTCCACTTTTATTCTCCACTCTCACCACCACCCATCACCCCTCCTCCTCCTCCTTCCTTCCTTCCTTCCTTCCTTCTTTCATCCATTCTTCCACAGTACCTCCTCTTCTTCCACCTCTCCCACCACTAACCCATCCACCACTGCCACCTCCACTTTTATCCTCCACTCTCACCTCCTCCTCCTCCTCCTCCTCCTCCTCCTTCCTTCCTTCCTTCCTTCCTTCTTTCATCCATTCTTCCACAGTACCTCCTCTTCTTCCACCTCTCCCACCACTAACCCATCCACCACTGCCACCTCCACTTTTATCCTCCACTCTCACCTCCTCCTCCTCCTCCCGCCCAGCCAGATCTATCGGCAGTTAGCGGGGATGGATGGCACACTGGATCAGCGATTGGCCCGATTTATCAACGCCCCCCAACCGATGCCCCCCCTCCGCCCCCCCCTCCGCGCTAATCCGGCTACCCGTCCCTCGCAGCCAGACTCAATGGACGCTAAAGATGCTATCCCGCCCCCCCTACCCCCCTTTGCCAGCCCCCGTCCCCCTCTTCCTCACCCCACCCAGTTTTCTGTTACGTGGGTAGGTTAGATTAGGTTATTCCCCCCCTTCCGTTACCCCCGTCCCTTTTCGCTTTCCATTCCCCCCCTTACTCCCTTCCCCGCCCCCTTCTTCCCCTTCGTCCCCTGTCCCTCCCCCCCCCTCCCAAACCACTCCTACCGCTCCCTTCTTGCCCCCTGCCCCTCCCTCCCTTACTCCCCCCCCCCTCTAACTTAGGTACTGCAGATGATTAGTGGAAGGAAGGGAAAGAAGTGGCGATGTGTGTTGTTATTGTTGTTGTTGTGGTTGTTTGATGCGAGTTTATGAATATGGGAGTTAGGGAAGAAGGGAGGGAAGACTAGTGTGTGCGTGTGTGTGTGTGTGTGTATTTTTGGTGGGGGGAGTTCCAGGCATCTCTGAGCTTCGAATCATCCCTGCTCGAGGCTTTGTTTGATCTGCTCGACTCCTCTTCATCCTCCTCCTCCTTCTCCTCCTCCTCTTCCACCTCCTCCTCCTCCTCCTCCTCCTTGCCATGTCCCGTCACTGACCTGCTTAGAAATTAGAGTTTGTGAAGCAGAGAGAGAGAGAGAGAGAGAGAGAGAGAGAGAGAGAGAGAGAGAGAGAGAGAGTCACGTGACCATCGATTCGCGTCCCAAGACTGGGTAGAACTGGATTCCTTCATCCATCTTCCCTTCCTCATTCATCCATTCATTTATTCACGCGTTCGTTCCCACCTTCTGATTACACTTTTTATCATGTTTAGTGCTTTTAATTTTTTTGGTTGATTTTTTTTTTCTTGGTATTATTATTGTTGTTTTTGTTTTTGTTGTTGTTGATTTCTTCTTCTTTTAACCACCTACTTTTTTTTTTCTCTTTTTCTTCTTTCTTCCTTTTTCCCTTCTTTTTCTTCTTAATCTTCTTTTACGTCTTCTTTTTCTTCTTTTTCTAAATATTATTATTATTATTATTATTATTATTATTATTATTATTATTATTATTATTATTATTATTATTATTAACTAGAAATACTTACTGGAAGAAGGAGGAATAAAAGGACACATGGAGAGAGAGAGAGAGAGAGAGAGAGAGAGAGAGAGAGAGAGAGAGAGAGAGAGAGAGAGAGAGAGAGAGAGAGTATGCGCAGTAACCCTTGATCGCCAACACGTGTCTGGTTGTTTTGATTAACCGGAATGTCCTCTCCTGTAACAGTCCCAGCATTCCCCGCCCAGGTATGGACCGGGAGGAGGAGGAGGAGGAGGAGGAGGAAGGTGGTGATGGGGTAATAGTTTGTTATGGAAGAGGTGGAAGAGGGAAGAGAAGTGAAAACGTGGAGGAAGAAAGGAAGGAAGAGGAGGAGGAGGAAGGGAGGAAGATGGCAGTGGTGGTGGAGGGATAGTTGGTGATGGTAGAGGTGGAAGAACAGGAAGAGGAGGAAGGAAGGAAGAGGACGAGGAGGAGGAAGAGAGGAAGATGGCTTTGGTGGTGGAGGGATAGTTTGTGATGGTAGAAGTGGAAGAACAGGAAGAGGAGGTTCAGTGGAAGTGTGGAGGAAGGAAGGAAGGAAGGAAGAGGACGAGGAGGAGGAGGAGGAGGAGGAAGAGGAAGAGGTGGTGGAGGGGAAGTTAGTGATAATAGAAGTGGGGGAAGAGGAAGAAGAGGTGCAGTGGAAGGGTGGAGGAAGGAAGGAGGTGGAGGAGAAGATGAAGAGGAGGTGCAGTGGAAGCGTGGAGAAAGGAAGGAAAGGAGAGGAGGAGGAGGAGGAGGAGGAGGAGGTTGCTAGTGGAGGTACTTGAGAGGAAGAGGAGGTGGAGGTATACTTTGGGGAAGGGAAGGAAGAGGAGGAGGAGGAGGAGGAGGAGGAGGAGGAGGAGGAGAAATGAACAAAGAAGTGTTTTGAATTACAGAAAAGAAAAAAAGGAAGAAAAATAACAAAAAAAAAGAAAAACAACATCAAGAGAAACATAAACTAAACAAAAATATATAGACGAAAAAGAGGAGAAAGAAGAGGAGTTTTAGGTATAGCAGAGTGGAGGGAGAGAAAGAGGAGGAGGAGGAGGAGGAGGAGGAGGAGGATACTGAGAGACCAAGGCGCTGCAGCATTGTGAGGTTGTATGAATGGAAGGAAGGAGGAGGAGGAGGAAGAAGAAGATGGGTATAGGAGGAAGAGGAGGAGGATGAGAAGGAGGAAGAGGAAGAAGAGGAGGAGGAGATATGAATTGAAATCTAGCACACTGCAGCATCGGTATCGAAAGAGGAAGAGGAGGAGGAAGAAGAAGAAGAAGAAGAAGAAGAGGAAGAAGAGGAGGAGGAGGAGGACATAAGAAGGTAGCAGCAGGAGGCGGAGGAGGAGGAAGAAGAGGCTCGCTGGGTACATCAGTGGTCCTATCTTGTTTTGCCGCGCACTCAGCATGAAAACATCCTCCACGGCCCTAAGACTTGACTTAAGGAGGAGGAGGAGGAGGAGGAGGAAGAGGAAGAAGAAGATATGAGTGACTAAGATTCCAACACTAAATCAAGAAGGGTAAGAAGGAAGAGGTTATGGAGGAGGAGGAGAAGAAGAAGAACAAGTGTTACATAGAGGAAGAAGGGAAAGATGATGAAGGAGAAGAAGGAGGAGGAGGAGGAGGAGGAGGAGAAACCAGCTATCTGATCACCCTCGCATAGGAAGTGGTGTGTGTGTGTGTGTGTCTCTCTCTCTCTCTCTCTCTCTCTCTCTCTCTCTCTCTCTCTCTCTCTCTCACTCATTAATTTCTGTTTTTTCCCCGAGTGCGTTTTGGGTCGGTATCATCAGACGTTATCGCCTCTCTCACCAACTAGTTTCAAAAGCCGAAAAAGGAGATTAATCGGGTTGAAATGAGTGTTCTTTTAGGTTCACGGTACAGAAGAAGGATCATACTACCACCAAGGTCATATACTAGCTACCCCTGGAAATGCCCACAACTCCTACGAAAGCCTTGTCAATATGTGTGTGTATGGTCGGGAAGGGTCAAACTACCACCAGAGTCATATAGCTATCCCTGGAAATGCCCACAACTATTACGAAAGCCTTGTCAAATATGTGAGCTTGGGAAGGGTCAAACTACCACCAGGGTCATATAGCTACCCTTGGAAATGCCCTGAACTCCTACGAAATCCTTGTCAAATATGTGAGCTTGTGAAGGGTCAAACTACCACCAGGGTCATATAGCTACCCTTGGAAATGCCCTGAACTCCTGCGAAACCCTTGTCAAATATGTGAGCTTGGGAAGTGTCAAACTACCACCAGGGTCATATAGCTACCCTTGGAAATGCCCACAACTCCTACGAAAGCCTTGTCAAATATGTGAGCTTGTGAAGGGTCAAACTACCACCAGGGTCATATAGCTACCCCTGGAAATGCCCACAACTCCTACGAAAGCCTTGTCAAATATGTATGTTTTTGGGCGCCGATCCTGCCGACCCTTGGAGCTCAGGTGATGGATCTTTGGGTACGGCGGGGGACCTCACATCACCCCCCCTCTCCCCCCTCCCACACACACCTGGTACCCATTCACTGCTTGGTTGGACAGGTGGCACTAATTAAAGGAGACTGCCCACCCGTCTCCACGCCGCCCGGGAATCGAACCTGGGACCTCTCTTTTGTGAGGCGAGCGCGCTAACCACTACAGGAGCGTAAGACTTCGAAAATGCGTGCTGAGGCTAAGAGGAAAAGGAAAGAGATTATAAAAAGGAAGGAAGATAGAGAATGAAGGTCAAGCTGGTGGAGGATTCTCGTTGTTGACTAGAAAAAAAAATGCATCTCTTGAAGTTACTGATTAATGTGCTTTGTGTTCTCGCCGCTAACACACACACACACACACACACACACACACATACATTTACATCTTACATCCCATCCACTCCTCCTTCCTTCCTTCCCTCCTGTACACACACACACACACACACACACACACACACACACACACACACACAATGGAGGGATCAACTTTAGGGCATCCTACCGGCGTGAACTGACTCCACCTCTCGCTCTCTCTCTCTCTCTCACTCTCTCTGCCCTTTGCCAATCTGTACGCACCCTTCCTATTAGTACGCACACATAGGGGAAAATACTCTGGGAAATTATTGAACTGATGTGTGAAAATGGAGCGTCAGAATAATGAATGATAGATAACAGATAGATAGGTAGATAGATAGATTGAAAAATAGGTACTCACTCACACACACACACACACACACACACACACACACACACACACACACACACACACACACAGGTTAGTAGATTATTAAAAAGACTTAGAATGCGAGATGGATAGCTCTACTTACTTAAACTGATAGACAAACAGATAGACAGATAGGAAGGTATATAGTTTAATGCATAGACAGATAGATATTCGCTGATAGATAGTGACAGAGAAGGATAGAAAGATAGATATTAATTAACCCCACATTAAAATTCAGCAACACAGGCAAGAAATGAGATTAATATGTATCTAGAATTAGAGGGCCAGTTTCACAGTTCCCCATGATCGGTTAGTAAGCTCCCAAACCAATACCAGAGCCTTCGAAATTTCCTTGTATAGTGTCTGGTGTTTATATTCAAGTTCACAAATAAATAAATAAATAATAATCACAAATAAATGAAAATAAAAAGGAATGATGAGAAAATAAAGATAAAATAAATACACGAACAAGAAAAGGCGAAATTAAATCCGCAGAAGAGAGGAAAAGAGAAGGATGAATTAGGAGAAGAGAGGAGGAGGCAAGAGGAAGAGGAGGAGGAGGAGGAGGAGGAGCGGCGTTAAAGAGGATGCTACCTGCCAGCCGGTGGTTCATGGTTGTGTGGCCTTCACCTGCACCAGCTGTGTGTGTGTGTGTGTGTGTGTGTGTGTGTGTGTGTGTGTGTGTGTGTGTGTGTGTGTGTGTGTATCTATCCCTGTCTATCTATATCTATGTGTGTGTAGCTTTTTATCTATCTTTCTATCTATCTGTATGCGTTTTCTTTTGTGTGAGTGTCTTTATGTGTGTGTGTATGTGTGTGTGTGTGTGTGTGTGTGTGTGTGTGTGTGTGTGTGTGTGTATCTATCTTTATGTCTATCTTACTGTGTGTGAATTATCTATCTATATGACCATCCGTACGAGAGAGAGAGAGAGAGAGAGAGAGAGAGAGAGAGAGAGAGAGAGAGAGAGAGAGAGAGAGAGAGAGGATTGCAATATGTGGTCAGTGAACCAATCCATTTATCTATCAATCAATCTTTTCCATTGGTAATATGTATGAATGTGTGTGTGTGTGTGTGTGTGTGTGTGTGTGTGTGTGTGTGTGTTGGTTTATATAATTTCTGGATCTGTTTTAAAGGGAATTTGAAGTTTGGTTTGCAACGCGGAACAAAGACGAGAAAATTCATGAATAGGAAAAAGAAGAAGAAGAAAAAGACGAGAAAAATCATAAAAAGGAGAAAGAAGAAGAAGAAAAAGACGAGAAAAAGCATTAAAAGGAAAAAAATTAGAAAAAGACGAGAAAATTCATGAAAAGGAAACAGAAGAAGAAGAAAAAGACGAGAAAAAGCATTAAAAGGAAAAAAAGAAGAAAAAGACGAGAAAATTCATTAAAAGGAAACAGAAGAAGAAGAAAAAAACGAGAAAAAGCATAAAAAGGAGAAAGAAGAAGAAGAAAAAGACGAGAAAATTCATTAAAAGGAGAAGAAGAAGAAGACGAGAAAATTCACTAAAACGAGAAAGAAGAAGAAAAAAAAGACGAGAAAATTCACTAAAAGGAGAAAGAAGAAGAAAAAAAAGACGAGAAAATTCATAAAAAGGAAAAAGAAGAAAAAGACGAGAAAATTCATTAAAAGGAGAAAGAAGAAGAAGAAAAAGACGAGAAAATTCATAAAAAGGAGAAAGAAGAAGAAGAAAAAGACGAGAAAATTCATTAAAAGGAGGAGAAGAAGAAGACGAGAAAATTCATGAAAAGGAAACAGAAGAAGAAGAAAAAGACGAGAAAAATCATAAAAAGGAGAAAGAAGAAAAAGACGAGAAAAATCATTGAAACGAGAAAGAAGAAGAAGAAAAAGACGAGAAAATTCACTAAAAGGAGAAAGAAGAAGAAAAAAAAGACGAGAAAATTCATAAAAAGGAAAAAGAAGAAAAAGACGAGAAAAATCATTAAAAGGAGAAGAAGAAGAAGACGAGAAAAAGCATAAAAGGAGAAAGAAGAAGAAGAAAAAGACGAGAAAAATCATTAAAAGGAGAAAGAAGAAGAAGAAAAAGACGAGAAAATTCATTAAAAGGAGGAGAAGAAGAAGAAAAAGGAGGCTCTGTTTTATTGTTACAGGGGTTGAGGGTTGGTCACTATTAATGAATCTCTCGGAAGATAAAAACTACGGAGAAGAAAATAGAAAAAAAGAAGAAATATTAAACTGTCCAAAAGTATGATAATAAAAATCGCTCAAAATGAATAGAAAATGCCCGAAAAACGCCCCTTCCCCCCTCCCCCCTTAGAAAATAATAGTAATAAGCCGCAAAAAAAGACACAAGACCAAAAAAAGAACCGCACAAAAAACGCCATTAAAATATAAGAAGCCGCAGAAAACGCACCAAAAAGAGAGAAATAAATCGAAATAAAATAATCGAAAAAAAACCCAGCCGGAAAAATGATCAACCCCGCACACAGAAAAG
>NC_066514.1:25947354-25998495 GCF_024679095.1 Eriocheir sinensis
TTTGTTCAAGCATTTGTTGAAAGTCGCTGCAGCTCCAGGAACGTGTGTGTGTGTGTGTGTGTGTGTGTGTGTGTGTGTGTGTGGTCAGAAAACGCTCACAACCAGACTTATCCTAACAAAAAAAAAAGAATATGGCTAACACACATTCCCTCTCACAGATATTGGTGTTTCCTTTTTTATGCAAATCCGAGAATGCTAACTCCATCGGCAGCAGCGGGGATCATGTTTCTTAATGGTCCCTCTAAGCGAGAAAAATTATAAAAAATCACCCCTCACACAAACCTTTTCATAATATATATCAAAGCATTTGTGATCAGATTATGGTTGGCATTGTAAGACACTTTCGCTTCTCACATCAACTATTTCTAAAGGTCAAAGAAGGGGTCAGTTGGGTTCTAATGAGTGTTTCTTTAGTTTCACCGTACAGAGGAAGGGTCAAACTAACGCCAGGGTCATAAAACTACTCCTGGAAATGCATACAAGTCCTATGAAAGCCTTGTCAAATATGTGTTCTTGGGCGACGGAATGTTTTATGATACGACCCTATGTATCATCTATTTTTGGGGGTTAAAATCATGGCACAAATTTGGCCCGTCGCTGCTACACGGTTAGTTGCCAAATATGTATGTATTGAAAAATCGAATATTGCAGCGTCGATCCCAATATCTTTTGACACTACAAAAAAATCACTACAGTCTGTCATATATATATATTTATTTTATTTTTATTATTATTATTTTTTTTATGTAGGCTTTCTTGAGGGGCCTCTTCGACGGTCTCAGCTCGTTAGTGGGGGAGGCGAATTGCAATGATTTAATAAACATTGGCTGCCGTTATTTTTTTATTTATTTATTTATTTTATTTATGTTTTTTTTATTTATTTATTTATTTATTTATTTTTTTTGCATCGCCTATAGCGCCGGTAGGCTTTTTTCAGGGGCCTGGTGGTCGACCCAAGCCCGTCATGTCGCAGGCAGTTTTTATAGTGGCGCCAGTATATGCTTGGCTCATGCTGCCCCCCGGAACTCATATATGATTCACTGGGACGGTTTCTTCTAGACTCCGGGTTGATGGTGGTCTTCTGGACAGCATTTGGGTAGTCTTAGGCCACTCGGCGGTGACTGAAAAATCCCAGGTGGTAGCGTGGGGATTCGAACCGACGTTGTCCATGGCGTAGTGAATGTGGGGCTTGCACGCTAACCACTCAGCCACCGCCTACCCCTTGCTTGGCCCATGCTGACCCCCGATGCTCCTGAACAAAAATCAAGATAGGAGAAACAAGGAAAGGAAGAGGAGGAGGATGGTAAGAAGAGAGAATAAATATCAAAAGGAGAGAGAGAGAGAGAGAGAGAGAGAGAGGAAGAAATGGAAAGGGAGGAGGAAAACGAGGAGGAGGAGGAGTTGAGTTGAAACAGGAAAAGGATGTGAGGAGAGGAGAATTAACTTGTGGAGGGAGAGGAGGAAGAGGAGGAGGAGGAGGAGGAGAAGAAGGAGGTATTTAGCATCCTTGTACATGTGAAGAGCAGCAGACTTGGGTTTCCCGGAGCCACGCTTGAAAAATTACCATCATCATCATCATCATCATCATCATCATCATCGTCATCATCACTGCGAGGGGTTCCACATTAGCCGTCACGGTCTTTGGGATGAACGTGACCTGTCTTAAAAAGTTCATATTAAAAAAAATAATAAGGAAGAAAATACTGCACTCCCAACCTCGCACTGAAGACATGAAGAGAAAGAAACATGGAACCCTGGAAGATTAGGCAGCGGAAAGACTGTTGGGTGAGGATGAGACTGTCTTTAGTGGTTTGATATATTTGTGGAGAGGGCAGTGTGGGTTGTGGTGGTCATGGTAATCAAGGAAGACTGCTGGCGGGTGGTTGGGTGGTGGTAGTGGTGGTGGTAGTGGTGAAATTGATGTAGTAGCAGTAGTAGCAACAGCAGCAGAAGTAGTAGTGTTAGTAGTAGTAGTAGTAGTAGTAGTAGTCAATTCATATCAGGTCATTTAAGGACTTGTAGAACTTATTAAAACACTTGTAGGAGCAGGAAATTATAATGCACTTAAGAAATTATTGAACATTGAGATCATTAAGAATAGTGAACATTGAAGTAGTGAATATTTATTGCAGTGAACTTTGCATAATTATAAGTAGCGAGCATTGCAATTATAAATAAACACTTGTAGGTGCAGGAAACAACAATGCACTCAAGAAATTAGTGAACATTGAGATCATTAAGAGTAGTGAACATTGCAGCAGTGAACAGTTTAGTAGTGAATATTTGCAGTAGTGAACTTTGCATTATTATAAGTAGCGAACATTGGAATTATAAATAAACACTTGTAGGCACACAAACAATAATGCACGCAAGAAATTAGTGAACATTGAGATCATTAAGAATAGTGAACATTGAAGTAGTGAATATTTATTGCAGTGAACTTTGCATAATTATAAGTAGCGAACATTGCAATTATAAATAAACACTTGTAGGTGCAGGAAACAACAATGCACTCAAGAAATTAGTGAACATTGAGATCATTAAGAGTAGTGAACATTGCAGCAGTGAACAGTTTAGTAGTGAATATTTGCAGTAGTGAACTTTGCATTATTATAAGTAGCGAACATTGCAATTATAAGTAAACACTTGTAGGCACATAAACAATAATGCACACAAGAAATTAGTGAACATTGAGATTATTAAGTGTAGTGAAGATTGTAGTAGCGGACAGTATGGTAGTGAATATCTGTAGTAGGTAGTGAGCGTTGCATTATTATAAGTAGTGAACATTGCAATTATTTAAACACTTATAGACACAGGAACCTTGAACTTTGAATTGAATATTTAGATTTTTCGGTGAGTTAATGGTTTTCCCACTGATGACTCCTACAGGAAGCTTGTTGTAGTGACGGATGACGAAATGAGGGATACACAAACTACTGTATATGTCTGTATTGCATCGCCTTGCTTGAATATCATCATCATCATCATCATCATCATCATCATCATCATCATCATCATCAGCCCACTGGAGCATAATAGGCCTAGTTAGTGGGTTAGTTCGGAACTCAAAGACTGGAGCGACTAATGTTACTGAGCCTATTATTATTATTATTATTATTATTATTATTATTATTATTATTATTATTATTATTATTATTATTTAGGTACTTAACCCCTTGACTGCGGATTTCCTACAAGAAGACCTCACCAAGCTACAGGAATGGAACAAAAAGTGGCTGCTACAATTCAATGAAGAAAAATGTAAAGTCCTGCAGCTTGGGAGGGGATATCCAGCACACCAATACCACATGGGAAACACTGCACTATCCACCACAGAGGCAGAGAAAGACCTGGGAGTGTATGTTACCAGGCTACCAGTGAAGGGATATCCAGCACACCAATACCACATGGGAAACACTCCACTATCCACCACCGAGGCAGAGAAAGACCTGGGAGTGTATGTTACCAGGCTACCAGTGAAGGGATATCCAGCACACCAATACCACATGGGAAACACTCCACTATCCACCACAGAGGCAGAGAAAGACCTCCACATGGGAAACACTCCACTATCCACCACCGAGGCAGAGAAAGACCTGGGACTATATATTACCAGGCTACCAGTGAAGGCTAAATCCGTGCCAATCGCAGCGGACAGGTTTAAGAAAACACTAAAACGGCACTTAAAGGAAGAAGAGAAGACAGGAAACAGAGTTGAGAGGCAGATATTGTAAAAGTGAAGAGGAAGAGGAGGAGGAGGCGTGCGTGAGGGAAGGTGTGAGTGGGCGTGGCGGGGGCGTGGTGAGGTGTCGTGTGTCTTCCATATATCCGGCCCAGGACACCCTACACCCCTCACCCCTCCCTTATCTCCCCTCTTTTACCCCCCTCTTTCACCCCCCTCCCTTCTTTACACTGCACCCCTTCCGACTTAATTTTTTTTTATCTCCCTCCTCCTCCTCCTCCTCCTCCTCCTTTTCTCCTCCATACAGTTTTCTCCCTCCTCCTCTCTCTCTTCCTCCTTCCCTCCCTTCTCTCTCCTAATCGCCATTTTTTATCTCTTTCCTCTCCTCCTCCTCCTCCTCATCCTCAGCATTTTTCTTCACTCGTGGCCTCATTTTTTCCCCTCTCTTCCCCTCTTCCCTTCCCGCCCCCCTCATCATCCCCTTCCTCTTCCCATCCTTCTCTGTGACCTCTTTTTCTCCCCCTCTTCTTCCTCCCCTCCTCCTCTTTCTTCCTCTTGCTCTACCCTCTCTTCTTCTTCTTCGTTTGTGATTTTTTTTTTTTTGCCTTCTTCTTCCTCCTTTCATTCACTCATTCTTGCACGTTTTCTGTTTCTTCTAATCTTTATCTTCTTGCTTTTTAAAAATTCCCTCTTTCTATATTCTGTTGACTCCTTTCCATGTCTTTCTATTCCTTCCCTTTTTCTTTCTTTCCTCTTTCCCATCCTTCGCCTTTTCCCATTTCTCTCTTTCTTTTCCGTTCCTCCTCTCTTTTCCTCCCTCTCTCCCTCCATTCCCCTCCCCCACCTCCATGATTCGTCTCTCTCTCTCTCTCTCTCTCTCTCTCTCTCAAAACGCAGACTCAGCCACACTCTCCTAGACTCTCCTCGGGAAGGTCGTAACGGAAGAACTTGATGGGGCGTCGCTTCCAGGGGGCCGAAGAGCACCCGGGGCGGACCCTTGGGCATCCCCGGGGGCGGTCACACTCACCCCTCTTTGGACCCTTTCCCCCCGTGGCTCTTTTCCCCTTTAGCTGAGTCCTCCCTGGTGGTCTTAGTCCTCCCCTCAAGCCATTTTAACCTATTGACATTTTTGTACGTGTATGTAATTGGGTACACTGTTTTACGATGGCGAAACACTGGGTGGCTTTGTCGCTAATGTTTTTTTGAGGCTTGGTCGCTATTTTAGAGGGACTAGGTTATGAGTTTTCGCCCCTAAGCTATTTTGGTCGCTTCGTTTACTAATTTGAGGGGCCTGGACATACCATCTCGCTCAGTGGTTGGTTAGTTCGAAAATTGGCGATGAATCGATAAAGAGATAGAGAGGGAAGCGTGTTTGAAGGGAAAGAGGGGAACTTGTGTGGAGGGGAAGAGAGAGAGAGGGGGAGAGAGAGTGAGAGAGAGAGAGAGAGAGAGAGAGAGAGAGAGAGAGAGGAGAGAGAGACTTGAGAGAGAGAGAGAGAGAGAGAGAGAGAGAGAGAGAGAGAGAGAGAGAGAGAGAGAGAGAGAGAGAGAGAGAGAGAGAGAGAGAGAGAGAGAGAGAGAGAGAGAGAGAGAGAGAGAGAGAGAGAGAGAGAGAGAGAGAGAGAGAGAGAGAGAGGAACATGATTGTGAGAAAGGGAAGAGAGAGAGAAAGAGGAACTTGTGTGGAGGAAAAAAGGGAGAGGAACATCGAAGAGAAGAAAAGTCCTCTGGAAGAAGTCTTAAGGCAAATGTTCTTGAGAGGTTAAGGTCCTGGGAGGGAAGGAACTGATGACCTCCACTTCTTCATCGCCCGCCTCTCTCTGCTCCTCCTCCTCCTCCTCCTCCTCCTCCTCCTTCTCCACGTGTGTCTCATTAGGTGGAGTTGAGATGCCGCGGGGAGGGTCACAGTCACAGGACGGTTGGTGGACAGAAGTTGTTGATTAGTGTTGGTGTTTGTGGTAGTGACCGTTGTGGCGATGGTCATAGTCCGCGCGTTAGTGTTAGTGTTAGTGTTTGAGGCTGTGGTGATATTGGTGTTGGTGGTGTTGAGAATAGTGATGTCAGTCGTGGTAGTTAGTGGTAGGTGGTAGTTGTGTTGGTGTTGTTAGTGTTTGAGGTAGTGGTGATATTGGTGTTGTTGGTGTTGAGAATAGTGATGACAGTCGTGGTAGTTAGTGGTGGTGGTGGTAGTAGCGGTGGTAGTGCTATGGAACTATTGGTAGTGTGTTAGTAATGGTGATGTTAGTGATAAATTTAGTGTCAGTGGTAGCGATGATGGCGGTGGTGGTGGTGATGTGCGCCGCGGATACTCTGGAGACCTTGTTGGGTTGCTACCGGAAGGGAATGAAGGGCGTCACCGTCACCACGCGGGAAAGGAAGGAAGCGTCATGGGTTAGGGAGTAGACAAAAGTTGAAGGTACCCTAGTGATTGTTAAGAGTAAGAAGTGGATTCGGACTTATAATTATCGTGCGTGGAACTGATAACCGATGAACAATGAAAGTTACCATCAGTAGGTGTAGGAAGGGAGTGCCATTGAATTAAGGAATAGACGAAAGTTGAAAGTACTCTAGTCATTGTTAAAAGTTAGAAGTGGACTCGGACTTATAATTATCGTGCGTGGAACTGATAACCGATGGACAATGAAAGTTACCATCAGCAGGTGTAGGAAGGGAGTGCCATTGAATTAAGGAATAGACGAACGTTGAAAGTACTCTTGTCATTGTTAAGAGTAAGTGGACTCGGACTTATAATTATCGTGCGTGGAACTGATAACCGATGGACAATGAAAGTTACCATCAGCAGGTGTAGGAAGGGAGTGCCATTGAATTAAGGAATAGACGAAAGTTGAAGGTACTCTAGTGATTGTTAAAAGTTAT
The DNA here is from genome assembly GCF_024679095.1 of Eriocheir sinensis. NCBI lineage: Eukaryota > Metazoa > Arthropoda > Malacostraca > Decapoda > Varunidae > Eriocheir > Eriocheir sinensis. Next base: position 25,953,917 of record NC_066514.1, read on the forward strand.
AAGTGGATTCGGACTTATAATTATCGTGCGTGGAACTGATAACCGATGGACTATGAAAGTTACCATCAGCAGGTGTAGGAAGGGAGTGCCATTGAATTAAGGAATAGACGAGAGTTGAAGGTACTCTAGTGATGTTCAAATGGACTCGGGCATGTCGTTATTATCACGTGTTGAACTGATAGTGATGGACAACCGAAGTAACAGTGACACTCCAGGTATTGTAGAAGTCATTGGAGACACAACACCAGGCGGAGAGACGAAATTAAAACCTTTGCCGGAGCAGTTTGGAGTACACTATAGTCTTCCCAATATGTCGAGGCCGGTCTGACATAGGCTCCCGCGGGTCCTTTCCTCCCCTCTGCTCTGCCACACACTCCCAACACCTATCCCTTCCTCTCATATGTAAGCTATAGGTAACATATGAGAGGAAAAAATAGGTGTCGGGACTGTGTGGCAGAGCAGAGGGGAGAAATGGACCCCGCCGGAGCCAACGCCAAAACGGTCTCGACAATTTGGTTTCACTATAACACAAGGAAAGGAGGTGGAGGTTGAGAAGGTCTTCGTCTTGCACTGGACTGATGATGCTGATGATGATGAGGAGGATGAGGAGAAGGTAGCACTGGCACCAGGGGCGGATCTCTCCCGACTTGAGGCTGTCCTTGTCCAGTCACTGAAGCACTAAGCCGCCAGGCCCCCATCCTTGTCTTCTCTGTGATGGTGTCGCTGAAGAGTTGTGCTGACCACTGCTCCCACGCTCTGCAGCTGACTCGCTGCCAGCAGTGGTCGGTCGCGTCCCCCTCCCCCCACACACACACACTCTCTCTCTCTCTCTCTTCGCCCATTCCCCCCTCCGGGCCTCCGCCGCCGTCCCTTCCTTGGAGCGTCGTTAGCCAAGCGGGGCAAGAGTTACACATTTGACCGCCGCGTGTGTACAGCAAGGACACGCCTCGGCCAATGCTTTATGCACCGCCGGGCTCGCCGCCGCCGCCTGGAGGCTGTGGCTGCCGCTGGCTGAAGCGCAAACACGCAGTTTCTCATGAATGTTTGGCTTGGCCTCGGCACACCTGTGGCGGCCGTGTGCCGGGGGGCGGCTCGTTAGGGCGACACAAACACACGGCACACGACACAGCTCCCCCAGAGACACGCTTGGTGAGCCTGCATGACGCGGGGCGGAGGAAGGTCGGTGACCGTGAACAAAGCAGCACAAGAGGAAGGTGAGTGACCGAGCACACGTCGATCTGTGTCAAGTCAATAATTTAGTGTGAGCCTCAGAATGCTGGGCGCCGCACGCACACGCATGCCGCGCCCGCGCCCGGCGTGTCAAGGTTGGCGGGAGCCGGGCCGGGGCTGAGGGCGGCGGTGCCCTTGTGTGACGCACAGGTGGCGCTGATTGGGGCTTATTGGCACAGCTGTGGCCGAGGCGCCGCGCGATGGAAGGGACTAAAGGTGACGCTGGTCACAGCCCTCCCCGCCTCCGAGTGGCGGCCGTTGACCTTTACTTTAGCGGCTATTTCTCTCGCCGCCATATTTATGTCTCAGGAAATATGCTGGCAGGCAGGTATTGACCAAGTCTGTGTTTATCTGTTGGTCAGTGTGTCTGTGGTGAGTGTCGCCTGGCTGTCTCTATTATTGTTTATGGGGAGGTATTGTGCCTCGTGCCTGCCTCTGTGTCTGCCCACACATAATTACTTTTAATTGTGGGAATTTCCGCCGTGTACAAATTATTAATGTGTCTTTCCTTTGTTGCAGGTGAGTATGTCGCGGCGACTGGTGTGTGGCTGTGGGGGTGAGTAACAGGTGACCCGCCCACCATGCCCCGCCCGGCCCCGCCCGTGGGTGCTGCATGCCCGACTGGGCAGCCCCTCGCCGGGGAGGCCGCGAGGCAGGGTGGTGTGTGTGTGTGTGTGTGTGTGTGTGTGTGTGTGTGTGTTTTGTCTTCCTGGTAACGAGGCGGCTCTTTGTGTCCACCTGTCCTAGAAAACATCGGGGGGGGGGGGGGGGGATGTATTGATGTCCCCGGTATTGGTCGCCGCTGTTTCCCCCTCCTTCCCTTCCTCCCCTCCCCTCCCATGCACCTCTGCCGCCCCTTTCCATTTTTAACCTTATCCCTTTCCTCTCCCTCGCTAGTCCCTTCCCCTTCCCTTCGCGCCCTTCCTCTCCCTTCCTTGCCCTTCCCCCATCCATTCTTAACCTGTCCCTTCAGCATCCCCTCCTCCTCCTCCTCCTCCTCCTCGGTATCAATCAGTATTATTCTCTCCTCCCGACTTGGTTCTCTACTTCCGGTTTCAAGTGGGACTCTTCCGTTTCTGTTATTTATTTATTTTTATGTCGGTCTCGAGTCCCCGTAATGCTATTCTGGTGGTGACGGAGGTATTTATTTATTTATTTATTTATTTATTTATTTATTTATTATTTTTTTTGTACGGTATAGTGAGTCAGACCAACTCTCAAAGGTCGTCATCATCCTCATCATCGTCATCATCATTGTTTGTGTACACGGTAGCCTAGACGATTCTTTTTTCTTCCTTTTTTACGGTACAGCGAAACAGACCAACGACGCCGAGAAAAATTAAACAATAAAAAAAAAAACATAACCTAACAAACAATAAGTAATTCGAAAACAAGGACAAAGAGGAATATTTAAGTATGTGAAAGTTTCCATCCAGTTGCTTAATTATCCTTTTCTCTCTCTCTCCCCTTCTTATGATGAGAGTTTAAGTTGTCCGTAATAGAATACAATGGAAGGAAGGAAGGGCGTTACTGAGTTTTATTACTGAAGAAAGGGATGAAAGAGTAAAGATTCGGGTTAACTCTTGCATTATTTATATGGACAGTATAGGAGTAAGATAGAGTGAAATTGAGTAGAGAGAAGGTACGAGAATAAAACAGAGAGAGAGAGAGAGAGAGAGAGAGAGAGAGAGAGAGAGAGAGAGAGAGAGAGAGAGAGAGAGAGAGAGAGAGAGAGCTCTGATATTCCAAAAAAAATGTAAAATGTGGTGGTAGCAGTAGTAGTAGTAATAGCAGTAGTAGTAGTAGTAGTAGTAGTAGTAGTAGTGGTAGTGGTAGTAGTAGTGGTAGTAGTAGTAATAGTGGTCGTGGTGGTGGTGGTGTCATCGTCCCCTCGTCCACCGTTACCTTACCTTACCTTACCTATTTTTCCGTGAGGTGGTGGCGGCGGTGGGTAAAAGGTCAGCCCCCTCTCCCCCCCCCCCTCCCCCCCAGCCTCCAGGTGATGTTCCGCACGTCTCCCCTTTCCCGCCACTCCGGTTTTTCGCCGTTTTTTTTTTTTTTTTTTTTTTTTTTTTGTGTGTGTGCCCGCGTTTCCATCAAGGTTTTCTGTTCCTCGTGAAGTGGTGGTGATGGTCCGTGGTCTGACCCTCGCGACCACTCACACTCACTCACTCACTCACTCACTCAATAATATACTCACCCAGTCATTCAATCACTTACCCATCCCTCATACACTCAGTCCACTCTCACTCATTCACTCTCACTCACCCAGTCACTCATACACACACTTACACACTCACTCACTCACTTATATATCACACACTCATTCCACTCTTACTCCACTCACTCACCTCACCTTCATCCACTCATTCACTCATACTCCTTCGGTGATGGTTGCATACGGTTGTGGGCATGGTAGTGGTCGGTAGGCATGAGTTGAAGGGGGTTAGTGGTGGCAGGGATGGAAGGATTGAGGTAGGAGGGAAATGGTTGGTACGGTGAGAGAAGGAAGGAGGGGGAAGGGGAACGAGGGGAGAAGAAGGGGGCAGGAAGGGCACAGTGGGTAGAGTGGACGAGGTGTGTATGTTGAAGAAGGTGGTGGTGGATGGGTATGATCTGAAGTGGTTAGAGGGAGTCATCGGAGCGCAGGTTGAGTTGGTTGAGATGGGCAGAGAAGGGAGGAGGGGCTGGTTTAGGCTCGGGGTTAGGCTTGGCAGGAGAGAGCGCCCGACAGAGGTCTTTTCCACCGTAGAAGGAAGCGGGAGGCGATAAGCAAAGGCGTTCTGTTCCTTACGTGTGCCAGGCGAGGGTTGGGCGAGAGAAGGTGAGGGGGTCTAGGAAAGTGAGAGGGAGAGGGAAGGTGAGGGATAGAGGAAAGGTGAGGGGGCGAAGGAGGAGGAGGCGAGGAAAGTGAAGGGGAGAGGGGAGGTGATGGGGGCGAGGGGACAGAGAGGCAGGGCAACGACCCCTCCCCTTAGTCAGTCTTGGAACTCACCCTGGCCGACCACCACCATCACCACCACCACTACCACCACCACCACCACCACCACCACATACTCAGGAATCTTTGGTCCTCCTTTACTCTCAGAAACTTGTGTTGGAAGTCTCGTGTCAAGCTGTCGTAGTGGATTCAAAGCTTAATTTCCTTAGAACCTCACACACACACACACACACACACACACACACACACACACACACACACACACACACACACACACACACACACACACTTCATTCCTTAGTTACTTTATTCACCACACAGAAAGCACTTCACCACACTTTACAATAAGGAAGGTGATCATTCAAACTTCAGTATAGTTTTAGCATGTACATAAAAGTTAGACATGTTTACGAAAGGTCAACTAGAATATATGGAAATGGAGAAGGAAAAGGAGGAGGAGTTAAAGGAAGAGTAAGCGGAGACGAGAGGAGAGGAGGAAGAAGAGGAAAATCTGGTTGAAGAGGAGGAAAAGGGAGATTTGCAAGAGGAGGAGGAGGAGGAGGAGGAGGAACGATAGCCCACCACACACAGTCTTCCTCTCTTCTTCTACTTTTCTTTTTTCATCATCCTTCTCCTCCTCCTCCTACACATTCTTCTTTTCCTTCTTCCTCCCGCTACTCCACCACCTCCTCGTTATCTTCCTCTTCCTCTCCTCCTTCTCCTCCTCTTTCTTTCTTTCACACCCAGTTCCAGAGTCCAACACCTAACCTTTTTGTAACAGCCCGAACCAAACTAAACAATCCCATACAATCCAAGATGGTGAGATTTTTCTACTCACTACCAAACACACATTAAAAGATTTCCCAAGCATACTGGACCAGGGAGACAAACCCACGCTCCTTCTCTTTCTTTCTTTCACCCAATTCCACATTCCAACACCTTATCTTTTTGTAACAGCCCGAACCAAACTATACAATCCCATACAATCCATAATGGTGAGATTTTCTACTCCCCACCAAACACACATTAAAAGATTTCCCAAGCATACTGGACCAGGGAGGCAAAATCCACTCTCCCCCTTTTCTTTCTTTCACCCAGTTCCACATTCCAACACCTTATCTTTTTGTAACAGCCCGTACGAAACTATTCAATCCCATACAATCCATGATGGTGATGTTTTTACTCGCCACCAAACACACATTAAAAGATTTCCCAAGCATACTGGACCAGGGAGACAAAACCACCCACCACCTCTTCTGTTGCTACCACTGCCGCCACTGTTCCCACTACCTCTAACACACCACCAGTATCACCAACACCACACCACACAACACTACCCCAGCCATTATGATCATCACTCAAGTTTCATCACTCGAGAAATCATCACTCAAACTTCTGAACTTCAACACGAACACCAAACACTATACCAGGAATTTTCGTAGTCTTTGGTATTGGTATTAGGGAGCTTACTAACCAACCCATCATGGCGAGCTCTGTTAGTATCCCCCCTATATCATTCCTTACCGAGGCGTCCAATATAATTAACTATAAATAACATACCTCGACTCTGCTTATGGGACAGGTGTGCGTATATAGACCTGGGAACATGAGACTGTGGGGAGGTGTGTCAGTAAAGGCTATATCGTAAATTTCTCCAGTCACGGCAGAGCGAGCGAGCGAGGGAGCCGGCCAGCGAGCAAGCTTACCCGTAGGCCTAGACATGGTGTGAGGAGGGAGTGGGTTGGTGAGTCAGAGCTGGGTGTGTGTGTGTGTGAGGTAAGGAGGTCATGGTGGTTGCTGGTCGTTGTGGAGGAGGAGGAGGGAGAGGAGAATAAAAAGAAGGAGGGGGAAGAAGAGGACGTAGAGAAATAAAGGAAGAATACAGAAAGGAGATAAAAAATAGGAGGAGGAGGTGGAGGAGCAGGAAGAAGAAGAAGAAGAAGAAGAATTATATGTAGTAGGAGAACGAAAATGTAAAGAGGGAAAGAGGAAGAGGAAGAATAGAGAAGATGAATCAAGAAGGAGAAGGAGGGAAGAGAAAGAGGAGGAGGAGGAGGAAGAGGAAGAGGAGTTGGAGAAGGAGGTGGAAGAAGAAGAAGAAATATATGTAGGAGAAGAAAAAAATTAAGAAAAAGAAGAAGAAGAAGACTTAATATATGTAGGAGAATAAGAAAATTAAGAAAAAGAAAAAGAAGAAGAATTAATATATGTAAGAGAAGAAAATAAAGAAGAAGAAGAAGAAAGATAATGGGGATGAGCAGAAGAGGGGGAGGGGGGGGGGAGGAAGAGAAATATAACCAACTGTGGAAAAAAGAGGAAGAGGAGGAGGAGGAGGAATGGGTGTGGTGGTGGTGGTGTTGATGGTGGTGGTGGTGTTGATGGTGGTGGTGGTGGTGGTGAGGCGACGGTATGATTTACGGGAAACTGAGGGAGGTGGCGGAAACAAAGCCACAGACGGGGGGGGGGTAGGGGGGGGAAGGGAGCGGGTGGGGGGGGGGGGGCAGGGGGGGGCGGCGTGGCAGCGTGTGTGTGTTAGCTGCGGCGCGGAGAAGATTGTGACGAATGTGTGAAAATGAGCGAGAGAGAGAGAGAGAGAGAGAGAGAGAGAGAGAGAGAGAGAGAGAGAGAGAGAGAGATGAAGGAGGAGCAGGAGAGAGGAAAAAGAAAGAAAGAAAGGATGGGACGGAAGAGAGAGAGAGAGAGAGAGAGAGAGAGAGAGAGAGAGAGAGAGAGAGAGAGAGAGAGAGAGAGAGAGAGAGAGAGAGAGATGAAGGAGCAGCAGGAGAGAGGAAAAAGGAGGAAAGAAAGGATGGGACGGAAAAGAAGAGAGAGAGAGAGAGAGAGAGAGAGAGAGAGAGAGAGAGAGAGAGAGAGAGAGAGAGAGAGAGAGAGAGCGTTCATGGATTAGCCGTGTAGCGTTCCATCATAACATTTCGCTCGTCATGTATAATAGAGTGGACAGGGCGTGTCCTTGACCTTTCGGCCCTTCCAACGCGGGAGTCTGCCAGCTGCGACGCGTTCAAGGGAGGAGAGCAAGGATCGTATAGTTAGGTTAGGTTAGGTCAGGTTAGGGTAGAGCATGGTCGGGTAGGTTAGGTGAGGTTAGGTTAGGTCAGGTTAGGGTAGAGCATGGTAGGTTAGGTTAGGTCAGGTTAGGGTAGAGCATGTTATGGTAGGGTAGGTGTGGTTAGGTCAGGTTAGGGTAGAGCATGGTATGGTATGGTAGGGTAGGGTAGGGTAGGTTAGGTGAGGTTAGGGTAGAGAATGTTATGGTATGGTAGGGTAGGTTAGGTGAGGTTAGGTTATAGGCAGACACCACTGATGCATTCCTGTGTACGAAAAATGAGCATGCAGTTAAGTTCGGTTAGGTGAGGTTTGGTTAGGTTAGGTTAGGTTAGGTTAGGTTAGGTTAGGCGGACACCACTGATGCGTCCCTGCGTAGGAAAAATGAGCATGCAGTTAAGTTCGGTTAGGTTTGGTTAGGTTAGGTTAGGCGGACACCACTGATGCGTCCCTGCGTAGGAAAAATGAGCATGCAGTTAAGTTCGGTTAGGTTAGTCGGACACCCGTAACTCCTTCATGGTAAGGGAAGAACTTGTCGCACAGTATTCTTAGGCTTATTAAACTACCCATGTACTATATGCACACAACCTCCATGAAAGTCTTACCAAATGTGGGTGTGTTTGAGAATGGGCCTGGAGTTGCTATTTTCCGAGCAGTGAATTATTCTTTTTTTTTTCTTAACTATTTATTTATTTCACAGGCCAGAAGATTTTTCATTACCATAATTATTTAGAGCACCGCATTGCTGGTCCTCGCCGATGACTGAGCAAAAAAAGTCTACCAAATAGCAACTTATGTAAAGGCAATAACGGAAGATTGCGGAAGAGATTATCAGACTGCCTCGGAGGTGCCTTGATGCCCCGCTATTCAGAGTTGCGTTGGCATGAAGGAGGAAATACAGGCCGGAGCCAGCGGTGTGTTGCGTCAGGCAGCAGGGCGGAAGCAGACGAGCCGAGGCCTTGGTGGGCAGGGAAGGAAAGTGTAGCGGGAAACACACCCGAGGAGCAAGCGGCAGGTGTTACCGCCGCCTTGTCGGACACCACGCCACCCTCCCCTTCCCTGGCCTCTTAAAACGGGAAGCGGCCCCCTGCCCACCCCCTATAGGCGTTGTTCAGACTCTTCTTCCTGCTGCCCAAGACCCGTATTCTCAAACGTCTCGGCGCTTCAGTTCGCCTCTTTGAAAACCCTCTCCTAGGGCCAGTTTCACGTGGAAAATTATAGCGTCGATCCCCGCCATTGGTAACGATCAATACAAACAATGACTGTGAAACCGGCCCCTAGACGCTATCGGGATTTCCATGAACTGTTTTGTGATGGGGGTGATAGATTTACACGACTTATGCGACTTGAACGGAAAAACCACCCATGAAAAACAGGGTAATCTTCACTGTGACCTTGGAAAGTGGTCACAATGGGGGCCCGGTACGATTACGAATATGGAGCCAGGTGTGTTGTGAGCCTCACCCTCGGTACTGCAAAGCTCCTTCATAGCGATGCTGCGGGGCGCGTGCCTCCCGCCGCGGGGTGTCTAGGCTCTGCTTGTGAAATGGCGACCCAGAGAGTAGTGTGTCGCCACCCAGCACACCAAACCCATTGCTTAGTGAGCCTGGGTTGATCGAAAATAAGTTAGGTTTATTGAATTGTATAAACCTAGCGAACCTATTTTATTTGTAATTTTTTTCTTCTTTATTTACCCAGCACACTAAACCCATTGCTTAGTGAGCCTGGGTTGATCGAAAATAAGTTAGGTTTATTGAATTGTATAAACCTAGCGAACCTATTTTATATGTAACTTTTTTCTTTATTTACCAAGCACACTAAACCCATTGCTTAGTGAACCTGGGTTGATCGAAAATAAGTTAGGTTTATTGAATTGTACAAACCTAGCGAACCTATTTCATATAACTTCTTTTCTTCTTTATTTACGTTCTGGCCAATAGCTCCGGTGGTCTTTCCTTAGGGGCCTGATGGCTTCCTATTATTTGATTCAACTTTTTTTATTAGCAGTGATTTACACTTACATTCGATAGACCAGTATTAACTAAAGTAAACAATATATTATACATTTGTTTAGTGCAGGACCGTGTTCCCTGTTAGTACCTGCGGATGTAATGACTTCTCGGTAATTAACTCTTTAAATAAGGGCTTAATGTCCTGTATCGTGAACCGTAGTGTGAAGAACTCTCGTTTGACGGTGAGGCGCAAAGGCGAGTCATGTAACGCTCTCCCCGCAGCCACGCCCGGCACGCCGCGGCCTGACAGCTAACGGCGATTTGGGAGGATTTGTGCTAAGTGAACCTAGGCGGCCGTATCTTGCGTGGCACTGATAACAGACGGATGCCCTGAGTAGCGGAGTGGCGCCCGGGAATATGAGAGAAGGGAGGAAAGACAGAGAAGCAGGGATATAAGATTGGAGCCTTTACCGCTCTCCACTCGGAATTTACATCTCCTTTTGCGTGGCACTGATAACAGACGGATGCCCTGAGTAGCGGAGTGGCGCCCGGGAATATGAGAGAAGGGAGGAAAGACAGAGAAGCAGGGATATAAGATCGGAGCCTACCGCCGCTCCACTCAGAATTTACATCTTTTGCGTGGCACTGATAACAGACGGATGCCCACAGTAGCGGAGTGGCGCCCGGGAATATGAGAGAAGGGAGGAGAGACAGAGAAGCAAGGATATAAGATTGGAGCCTTTACCGCTGCCCCACTCGGAATTGACATCCCTTCTGGTCCCTCGTTCTGTTTCTCATTAGTCAGAACAGCGGCTAATAGGCTTTTTATGTTGCTGGTTTAGTTTTTTGCCCTTGAGCCGCCTCCCTTGCTGTTATTAAGAGGAAGAACACAAACACCAACCTCGGAATTGTCATCTCTTCTGCTCTCTCGTTCTGCTTCTCATTAGTCAGAACAGCGGCTAATAGGCTTTTTATGTTGCTGGTTTAGTTTTTTGCCCTTGAGCCGCCTCCCTTGCTGTTATTAAAAGGAAGAACACTAACACCAGCCTCGGAATTGTCATCTCTTCTGCTCTCTCGTTCTGCTTCTCATTAGTCAGAACAGCGGCTAATAGGCTTTTTATGTTGCTGGTTTTGTTGTTTGCCCTTGAGCCGCCTCCCTTGCTGTTATTAAGAGGAAGAACACTAACGCCAGACAGAGAGAGGGAGAGGGTGTTGAGAAAGCGTTTGACCGGCAGTGAACTAATAATGGATAGTAATGATTTTTTTTTTTTTTTTACAACAAAGGAGACAGCTCAAGGGCACACAAAAAAGGAAACAATAATAATAATAAAAAAAGCCCGCTACTCGCTGCTCCTAAAAAAAAAAAAAATCAAAAGAGGTCGCCGAAAGAGAGGTCAATTTCGGAAGGAGATGATGATGGTAATGAAAATAATGATGATGATGATGATGATGATGATGATGTGGTATAAGGTCGCCTCTCACATCAACTAATCCCAGAAGCCGAAAATTAGATTAATCGTGTTTTAATGATTGTTCTGTCACGTCCATGGTACAGAGGAAGGGTCAGACTACCACCAGGATCATAAAACTACCCCTGGAAATGCCCAAAACGCCTACGAAAGCCTTGTCAAATACGTGTACTTGGGTGCCGAAATGTTGAAGAATATATATTTATATCCCTATGCCCAAAACCCTCCCTTCCCAGACACTCAACTCTTCCCAAAGGCCGAAAAGGAGATGAATTGGCTTCCCACGAGTGATTTTTTACGTTCACAGTACAGAGAAAGAGTCGAACTAACGGCGCTAAGTGTTTGAGAGCTTCGGATCACGCTGGCAAGACGCACGCGAAGAGAAGACGAGACGAGACGAGAATCCTGACATGTGGCCAAAAGCTGTGCCGCTCCTCGAACCTTTTTCTTGCGGGTATACTTGATCCTTGGCCGCTACTGTGACCCCTGCCGCCGCCTCCATCCCTTCCCCCTACCACCACCACCACCACCACCACTGTCAATGTTTATGTCTTCCGTGTGTGCTTCGCCTCCTTGGTTAGTCCGTTGGAATCTGTTTTCGTCCTTGCTCCCTCTGCGTCTTGTCATTATATTTGTTTAACGTGCAGGATAAGGAGGAGAAGGAGGAGGATGGTGTGCTGATAAAGAGGAGAGAAGATGCCATTGAGTTGGTTGGGTGTTCTGGGGTTGGTTAGTACTGGATGCTGTTAAGAAAATGCCCAGAACAAAGGGATATGAAAATGCCTGGTAGGAGATTGGTGAAGTTCAGATAAGAGGAAGAAGATGCCATTGAGTTGACAAGGTGTTCAGGGGTTGGTTAATACTGGATGCTGTTAAGAAAATGCCCAGAACAAAGGATATGAACATGCCTGCTACCCGAAAAGGAGGTTGGTGAAGTTCAGATAAGAGGAAGAAGATGCCATTGAGTTGACAAGACGTTAGAGGGATGCGGGGTTCTGGATGCTGTACAGAAGATGGGCAAAACAAAGGGATATAAAAACGCCTGCAACTTGTGAGGAGGATGGCAGTGTGTAGGAACGAGGAAGTAGGAGAAGATACCATTGAGTTGTTGTGTTGGCAGGACGAAGGAAGGAAGAAAGGGAGGGAAAAAGAAACAAGAAAAGTAGGCTATTGAAAAGTTTATCAGTGAAGGGATGAGAGAATGAAGCTACTGGTTGACTGATAGCGGCGAGATGGCAGGACGGAAGGAAGGAAGGAAGGAAAGAAAAAAGAAAGGAAGAAAAAAACAGGAAAAGTAGGCTATTGCAAAGTTTATCAGTGAAAGGAGGAGAGAATGAAGAAGCTACTGGCTGACTGATTGCGGCGAGATAGCAGGACGGAAGGAAGGAAGGAAAGAAAGAAAGGAAGGAAGAAAAAATGTCTGTAGCAAAGAGCATGAATGTACTGGTGACGGCGAGAGGGCTTTGAATCTTAGGAAGGAAGGAAGAAGCACAAGAAACAAGAGGAAAAGGAAAAGGTCGAAGCAGAGTTTATCAATGAAAGCCACAGGAGAGAATGAAGCTACTTGTTAACTTTAGCGTAGTGGCGGCGGAAAGGCATTGAATCTTAGGAGGGAAGGAAGAAACGCAAGAAAAAGAGAAGGAACACTCAAAAAAGCCTGTTGCAAAGTTCATCAGTGAAGGATGGATGAGAGAATGAAGCTACTTGTTAACTTTAGCGTAGTGGCGGCGGAAGGGCATTGAATCTTAGGAGGGAAGGAAGAAACGCAAGAAAAAGAGAAGGAACACTCAAAAAAGCCTGTTGCAAAGTTCATCAGTGAAGGATGGATGAGAGAACGAAGCTACTGGTCAACTCAAGCGACGAAAGCCTTTGAATCTTGCTAAGGAAGGAACACAAGAAAAGAAAGGGCATTGAGAAGGAAAAAAACAGGAGAAAAAAGGTCATTGCAAAGTTTAGCAATGAAAACCACAATAGCGTAAACCCCGTATTGGTCCTTGTTCACTCTGGCGGGGAGACAGCGGCGGCAGAGAAGGTGTTCCCGCGGCGGGCTGGCGTGGCCTGGCCGGGCGAACTCCAGTACACGGCTGCGTGGTCGGCGGGGGCGGCGGCTGCGTTCTGGGATGCCGCTCGTAATGGCTCTCTCTTGCAGCGTCATGTACCCGGGCGACCGCTCCTTCCCGACCGCTCTCCCTCCCTCCTGTTTTTGTTTCCTCACCGCTCAGTCCCGCTAGCCAGGCCGGGGGCGAGGGCGGCTGACGGGACGGGAAGAGGAGGAGGGAGACGAAGAGGGAAGGGAGAAGGGGAGTTGAAGAAGGGAGAGGAAGAGGTATACGACGGGAGAGAGAGGAAGAGGAAGAGGGAAGGGACGTGTGTGATGGGAAGGTAAGAGAAGGGAAGGGAAGAAGGGGGGGTGAGGGGGAGGGGGTGGGGAAGGTGGGGAAGGAGAAGGAAAAGAGGGAGGAGGGAAGGACATAGGCTGGGTATAGAACGCTTAGACTGAATAGAAGAGAAGGAGAGAACGCGAGAGGAGGAGGGGAGGGAGCATAAAGGTGGAGGTTTAGAGGAGGAGGGGCACTGACGAGGGAGAGGAGGAGAGGGGTGAAGGGGGGGAGAGGTAGGGAGGGCCGGGGGAGGGAGGTGGTACATAAACTGGGGAAAGGGAGGTTATAAGGGGTCCAAGGGTGGTCGTTAAAGTGTCCAAGTAGAGATTATTGGGGGTGAAGGGCGTCCAGGGCGAGCCTAGGGGGAGAGAGAGAGAGAGAGAGAGAGAGAGAGAGAGAGAGAGAGAGAGAGAGAGAGAGAGAGAGAGAGAGAGAGAGAGAGTCAAACCCACATACCCACACCCCGAGGAAGGCGCCGAAGGAGGTTGGCATTGACCGAAGCTTTATGACATTTTGGGGGCGATCTCTTTCTCTCTCTCTTTTTTTGGGGAGAGGAAAAAAAGGTGTCCGAAAATAGCCCGAAGTCAATTATCAGAGCGGACACACACACACACACACACACACACACACACACACACACACAGGTATACTTAGCTGGCCGCGTCTTTATGGTCGGCATTTTAAGTCACTTTCGCTTCTCACATCAACTATTTCTAAAGGTCAAAGAGGGGGTCAGTCGCGTTCTAATGAGTGCTTCTTCAGGTTCACGGTAAAGAAGAAAGGTCAAACTACCACCGGGGTCATAAAACTACCCCTGGAAATGCCCACAACTCCGACGAAAGCCTTGTCAAATAGGTGTTCTTGGGCAGTGAAATGTTTTATAATATGACCCATAGTATATCACGTCTTGGGTTCCCTGCTGCCCGCCACTTACTCTGACGCGGCGCCATAAAGGAAGACGAATGGTAATGGGCAACATGTGGGTGATTCCGAACCGCCGGCTGTGCTTACGAAGGGGAAACGACTTGCCGGGTCTCGAGCGGCGGACACACACTTGAGGGACCGAGGGGAGGGGTGGGGGAGGGGGTGAAGGAGAGGGAAGGAAGGGTAAGGACGGACGGGTCTATTGAAGATGATGAGGTGAATCCATGGAGGGTCACGTGAGAGAGAGAGAGAGAGAGAGAGAGAGAGAGAGAGAGAACAGACAGCAGACCTGCTGGTCCTTACGAGCTGACAAGCTACACTAACGGAAGATGAAGGACAGCAAAGGCGAAGGCTCCTCCCACCCATCCCTCCAGCCAAAGCTGGCAGGAAAGGAAAGAACCATGCAGCATGGAAAAACTGCATGGAATGCAGGAAATGAGGAAAGGTGATGATGATGATGAGAGAGAGAGAGAGAGAGAGAGAGAGAGAGAGAGAGAGAGAGAGAGAGAGAGAGAGAGAGAGAGAGAGAGTCAGAATGCATCAACAAAAGACTAGAGAAGGAAAGAAATTTGATATATAAAAAAGAAAAAAAAAATTGAGGGGTCGGGGGTGCTGGGGAGGGAGGGGTGGAGGGTCCTACGAAGGGGCTGCCTACAAAGAGCGAAAGGACTGCTATTGAAACACTTATATTCCTGAGGGGCTGACCTTGGAGCCTTACCCTTAACTCATGCCTTAGAATGGAGAGCGGGAGAGTCAGGGAAAAGGCTAAAAAAATGTATTAGGACCGCCTTCAATATGTCTACTCTTAAGGGGGTGACATCAGCCTTACCCATAAAAAATAAGTTCTGTCAGTATGGACGAAATAGTTACCGAGCAGGGAGTTTTAAGCCTGTACTATCTCCGCGTGGTTTCCCAGAGAGCCTCAACTTAGTTTCGTGTCCCCGGAGTGAGTTAAAATGTCAGGGTGAGACGTGGAGAGATCAGCTTGTGAGTTCTGTTAGCGTGGACCAAGTATTCACCGAGTTAAGGATCAGACATGCACGGAATACTATACACAACTTTTAAATACCAGGGCATCGGCTTGGGCATGATGAAGGAGCTCTGTGGCCTTGGGAAGTTGTCTTAATTGGACCGCGACTCGTTAAAGAATATGAACCAGACTTAGCCTTCCCTGTGTCTCTGGTGGGCCAAGAAGACATGTTAGCCGTGGAGTAGTAGCCTGTGTCTCTGGTGGGCCAAGAAGACATGTTAGCCGTGGAGTAGCCTTGCCTCGTGTCTCTGGTGGGCCAAAAAGACATGGTAGCCGTTCAGTCCGTGCCGCGCGGGACGAAGCGTTTAGCGAGGCGGGTCAAGGGAATGGTGTCGGTAATTACAGGCGAATAAAAGTGATGCGGTGGACGTGAAGAGATTGCGTAGAAGCGAGGGACGAGTGATCGGCGCCTCCTCTCAGCCCTTTGGAAGTAGAGGTTGTAAAAGAGAGTTGAAGGAACCACCCATGACCCCCTCTTCTTCTTTTTCCTCCTCCTCCTCCAGTTCTTCTTCTTCTTCCTCTACTCCTTCTTCTTCTTCTTCTTCTTCTTCTTCTTCTTCTTCTTCTTCCTTCAGTCTATGTGTGTGTATGTGTGGAAAGGAAAGAGGAAAGGAAAGGATGGCGAGATAGAAGGGCAGTGTGTGTGTGTGTGTGTGTGTGTGTGTGTGTGTGTGTGTTGCAGGGAAGGACAAGTCATTTACAAGTCTTTTCATCATGTTTTCCCCCTTAACTCTCCCTCCCTCCCTCCCTCCTCCTCCTCCTCCTCCTCCTCCTCCTCCTCCCTTCCTCTTCCTCCCCTTCAGCGTTGCGAGAGGCGTCTTAGTGAAGGGTCAGCAAGAGGGGGGGAGGAGGAGGAGGAGGAGGAAGAGGAAGAGGAAGAGGAAGAGGAGGGGGAAGGACGGAGGGTTATTGAAGATGAGGTGAATCCATGGAGGGTCACGTGAGAGAGAGAGAGAGAGAGAGAGAGAGAGAGAGAGAGAGAGAGAGAGAAAGTCGGAATACGTCAACAAAAGACAAAAGGAAGGAAAAAAAAATATTATAAAAACGAGATAACAAAAAAAAGTGGAAAAATCTTGTAACACGCGGAAAGAAAGAAAAAAAAAAACGCTGAGGAAGGAAGGAAGAAAAGATAGAAAGAAAGAAAGAAAGAAAGAAGAAAGAGAGGCCGTCGAGATACACACACACACACACACACACACACACAACCCCCACCCCACATACATACAACCCTTAGCACCCCACCCCCACACACAACCTCCTTACCCCCCCTCTCTTCCCCCCCACCACCCAACCCCCCACACACACGCACGCACGCACGGAACAAAGCCACTCCAAGGCCTCTCCAGCCGGGCAAAGGGAGGGAGAAAGAGAGAGAGAGAGAGAGAGAGGAAGGGAGGGGGTAGCACGTAAGCCAGGCAGCCTCCCGTCGTTGCCCTCGGAGATAATTGAAGTACCTGCAGGGGTGCCGAGTGGAGCGTCTGCCAACTGGCGCCGAGGAAAGTGGAGTAGAGTTACGCGCCGACTTGAGGGTGAACGGGGCTCGAACGGCGGGCTCCAGGTAAACACAATAAGTATTGGTGAAGTGGGTGGCAGCGAGGCCCTCAGGAACACCTCACACACGGTTTTAGTAAAGTGATGAAAGACTGAAAAAAGAAACGTTATACCAGATTAATGGTGAACGGGGCTCGAACGTGGGGGCTCCAGGTAAGCACAATAAGTAATGGTGAAGTGTATGGCAGTGGAGGCCCTTAGGAGCACCTCACACTCATGCGTTTTTTGTAGACACACAGTAATAAAGGGCGAAAAAGGAAAACCGTAAGAGATGGGCTTCGTGGCGGAGTGGAAAAATCTGGGCGGCTTTTCCGATACCCTACGCCCCCGTCCACCAGGTATTAATCGGGGGATGTGTCCCGTCTCCTGGGGTCTGTTCCCTTCTCCCATAACTCCCTCCCCTTCTGTCTCTCTCCGGCATATGACCACAGATGTTGCGCCGACTAAACGAAACTTTCCAACTTTCCAAAACCGTAAGAGTAGATTATGGGTGAATGGAATTATAATGGGGCGTCAGGGCGTGTAATATATAAAGAGAGAAAGTAGATTGTGAAGTGGGTGGCAGCGAAGGCCCCTTAGGAACACCACACACACACACGCGTTTGTAGTAGACACACAGTAATGAAAGAAGAAAAAAACAATAGATTATGGGTATATAGAACTAGAATAGGACTCCAGGGCGCGTTATATATAAACACAGAGAGTAAATGGTGAAGTGGGTGGCAGCGAAGCCCCTTAGGAACATCACAAACGTTTTAGTAGAGCGATGAAAGACGGATAAAGGAAACGTTATACCAGACTAATGGTGAACGGGGCTTGAACGTAGACTCCAGGTAAACATAAAAAGCAAAGAGTGAAGTGGGTGACTGCGGAGGCTCTTAGGAACACACACACACACACACACACACACACACACACACACACACACACGTTTTAGTGGACAAATTGTGATAGAAAAGGAAAAAGACAGAAACGTTTTGCCAAATTAAGTGTGTATATGGTTGCAATAGGACTTAAAATTTGCACGGGAACACATAAGCTTAATAGATAACAGAGAAGTGGCTGAAAGCAGAAACCCTAAGAAACAGCACACACGTTTTAGTGGACAAATTGTGATAGAAAAGGAAAAAGACAGAAACGTTTTGCCAAATTAAGTGTGTATATGGTTGCAATAGGACTTAAAATTTGCACGGGAACACATAAGCTTAATAGATAACAGAGAAGTGAGTGAAAGTAGAAACCCTTAGAAACAGCACACACGTTTTAGTGGACAAATTGTGATAGAAAAGGAAAAAGACAGAAACGTTTTGCCAAATTAAGTGTGTATATGGTTGCAATAGGACTTAAGATGGTCTAACTTCTCTGCCTGTCGTCCCACATTGTTGTTTACTAATTATGAATGTGAGGAGTTCCTAAGTTAGTCTTTTCTGTCACCTACTTCTCCTTAATACCAAGATCTATTTCATCCCCATTCCCTTCAATCTAACTTCTCTACATTTTGCCTCAACACTATTTATTTACAAGAAACGTTTGGGTGGTGTTCCTGAGGGTCTTTTCTGCCACCCACTTAACTTCATTCCCTGCTCTAAGGGTTATGAGAGCCGAAGAGCAGAGAGGTTAGACAGTCTTCAGGGTGGATAGAACTACCATGTAACTTCAGAACTGAGAATACATGATCGTAGTAAGAAAGAGAAGAAAAAACTTGCAGAAAAGAGGCTTATGAACAGTGAACAGATGACAGTGATGAGATCCTAAGAGCAGAGAGGTTAGACAGTCTTCAGGGTGGATAGAACTACCATGGGACTTCAGGACTGGGAATACTTAATCGTAGTAAGTAAGAGAAGAAATAGCTTGCAGGAAAAAGGCTTATGAACAGTGAACAGATGATAGTTATGAGATCCTAAGAGCAGAGAAGTTAGGCAGTCTTCATGGTGGATAGAACTACCATGTAACTTCAGGACTGGAATACTTAATCGTAGAAAGTAAATGAAGAAATAACTTGCAGGAAAAAGGCTTATGAACAGTGAACAGATGATTGTTATGAGATCCTAAGAGCAGAGAGGGTAGGCAGTCTTCAGGGTGGATAGAACTACCATGTAACTCCAGGACTGAGAATACATAAACCGTGTTACCAAAAATACCCTTACAGGAACACCACACATATCTAGTGAACAAATAATGATGAAAAAACAAAAAAATACAAAAAGTTAGGCTTGTTTAATGGTGAATGGGACTCGTACGGGACTTCAGGGTTACGAATACACCAACGCCATAAGTAACAGTGAAGTGTGTGGCAGCCTGGCCCTGAGGTACGCCAGACACACCTTATTAGAGGACAAATCATACGAAGGAGAGCGGCTGAAAGGTGAATGAGACTCCAGGGCTAAGTAGAGTGAAGTGGGCGACAGTGGAGGAGGAGGAGGAGGAGGAGGAGAGTTCTATTGAGGTGAACGTATGGAACTGTTTGAGAGGAAGGGAGAAGAGTTGCTTTGGAGATGGATAGATAGATAGACAGAAAGAACACGTGAAAGAATATACGAGAGAAACGAATACTTGTGCTTTCGAAATAGAGACAGCAGCTGAGGTCACGTGAATGGAGCTCCAGAGACGGGAATGCTTAAACTCTAAGATAGAAATGTGATATGGGCGACAGTGCTGCTCTCTCCCTCCTCAAAGCAAGACAGGAGATCCAACAAAGATAGAATAGCTGCTGTGATCCCAAAGGAGACGTCCGGCAGGTTGGTCTTTTAATCCGGGGTCTTGGTGTGGGAAGAACAGACCTAGAAATAGCTAGAATAAGGCCTCCTCCTCCTCCTCCTCATCATCATCATCCTCATCATCATCATCATCATCAGTAGCAAGATTTCGGCGTATAGAGGAGCTATATGGCTTTTGTGAACCGTTTTTGTGGCTGTGTTTTGCGCGAGAACAGACCTAGAAATAGCTAGAATAAGGCCTCCTCCTCCTCCTCCTCCTCCTCCTCCTCCTCCTCCTCATCATCATCATCATCATCATCAGTAGCAAGATTTCGGCGTATAGAGGAGCTATATGGCTTTTGTGAACCGTTTTTGTGGCTGTGTTTTGCGCGAGAACAGACCTAGAAATAGCTAGAATAAGGCCTCCTCCTCCTCCTCCTCCTCCTCCTCATCATCATCATCATCTTCTTTCTCTTCCTGTATGTTTTCTTCTTCCTCCTCTTTTAGTTTTTATCCTTATTCCCCTCTTTCTTCTTCCTTTTCTTCTTTTTTTCTTCTTCTCTTCCTCCTCCTCCTCCTCCTCTTCTTCTTCTTCTTCTTCTTTTTTTCCGTTTCGCCTTGTTTCTGTTATTGAACTTCTACTTCTTTTTCTTCTTCTTCTTCTTCTTCTTCTTCTTCTTCTTCTTCTTCTTCTTTCTCCTCCTCCTCCTCCTCCTCCTCCTCCTTTTCTTCTTCTTTTTCCGTTTCCTTTTGTTTCTGTTATGTTCTTCATCTTCTTCCTCCTCCTCCTCCTCCTCCTTCCCGTGGGGCCGCTAGGTGTAGTGACTGGCTCCGGCGACTTGTGGTTCCAGGGGTCAAGAGTTTGTCAAGGGTTCGAGCCCCGCCCACCGCCCGCCCGCCTGCCACTTGTCTCTTGTTGTTGTTGTTGTTGTTGTTGTTGCTGTTGTTGTTGTTGTTGTTGTTGTTGTCATTTTCTTTACTTGGCCTTTATTTATTTTTAAGTTATGCATCTCCTTCTTTCTCCTTCTTCTTAATCTTCTTCTTCCTTTTCTTCTCCTTCTTCTTCTCCTTCTTCACTTGGCTTTTATCCATTTTTAGTAACATCTTTACTTCTTCTTTTTCTTCTTTTTATTCTTCCTCTTTTTCTTCTTCACTTGTTTTTTTATCTTCTTTAGTCATTTCTTTTTCTTCTTCTTTTTCTTCTTCTTCTTCTTCTTCCTCTTTTTCTTCTTCTTCTTCACTTGGTCATTCATCTCATTTTTCCTCTTCTTTTTCTTTTTTTCTTCTTTATCTTCTTTGTTTCTTTATTCTTTTTTTCCTCTTCTTCATTTTCTTTCTTCTTCTTCTTCTTCTTCTCTTCTTTCTTTCTTTATTCTCCTTTTCCTCTTCTTTTTCATCTTTACTTTTTTCTTCTTTTTCCTCTTCTTCATTTTCTTTCTTCTTCTTCTTCTTCTTCTTCTTCTTCTGACCCGTGACTAGCGGCTTCTGGGGTCAAGGGTTCGAGCCCCGCGCCCTTCCTCTTTCGTCTCCTTTCCTATAGCAGCGAGTGTCACAAGGTCGCCGCTACTCTCTCTCTCTCTCTCTCTCTCTCTCTTTCTGTCTGTTTGTCTGTCTTTTCATCTGTGTGTCTTGTGTCTGTTTGTCTGTCTGTCTACGGCTCCTCTTCCTCGTCCTCGTCTGTCTGTCTGTTTACCTGTCTGTCTTTAACTCTTTCCTATCTCCCATTTTTACGACTCAGAAAACAAAGACCAAAGAAAAAGCAAATTTATAAGGAGAAAAGGACCCCCCAAACACTCTCCCACCCACCCCTAAAAAAAATCAAATGGGGGCTTCGTGGTGCAGTGGTTAGCACACTCGGCTCACAATCGAGAGAGCCCGGGTTCGATTCCCGGGCGGAGTGGAAAAATTTGTGCGGCTTTTCCGATACCCTACGCCCCTGTCCACCCAGCAGTGAATGGGTACCAGGTATTAATCGGGGGTTGTGTCCCGTCTCCTGGGGTCTGTTACCTTCTCCTATAATTCCTCCCCCTTCTGTCTCTTTCCGGCATATGACCACAGATGTTGCGCCGACTAAACGAAACTTTCCAACTTTACCCCTAAAAAATGCCAATTGAAGAACAGCCAAATATATCAGTTCTAGAGGTGCTTGGAGACTCGCCCACGACAAGCGTTCAAGTCGTAGGAAGGAGAACTTAGGACAAAGGACTTGGGTGAAGGGAGCTACTCAGAAACAGAATAAAAAGTGTTGGTATTGACTTTCTTTGTGTTCGTGTTACTGTGTTGAGTGTTATGTGTTGTTAGAATTGTGAGGTCTTTCCAAAGTAGATGATTTGTATATCTGAAAGTAACAGAAAGGAACAGTGAAAGAAAGGACGGTATTAGAGGTAGAAGTAGTGGGTGGTGGTAGTAGTAGTAGTAGTAGTAGTAGTAGTAGTAGTAGTAGTAGCAGAGATAAGAAAAGAGCTTATAATAATGGAAACAATAGATGATAATAATAATAATAATAATAATAATAATAATAATAATAATAATAATAATAATAAATTCACCTCACATCCCGCTACTTTCTATATGTCGATGTAACACGAATCCAGAATGTGTGTGTGTGTGTGTGTGTGTGTGTGTGTGTGTGTGTGTGTGTCGTAGGGAGGGGCATGTTGCCAGGCGCTTCACACAAGGTCTGCAGCAAACACACACACACACACACACACACACACACACACACACACACACACACACACACACACACACACACACATTCCAAGACCCCTTACATGAAGTACCTTGATTTATATGCACATTTATACCCCCCTCCTGCCCTCCCCCCTCTCGCCCTATTACTGTGTGTGTGTGTGTGTGTGTGTGTGTGTGTGGCGTCGCTGAGTCTGTGTTGTCAGGAGTCAAGAGAAAGTTTTGGGGCCTGGCGGGGCGGAACGGGGCCTGGAGACAATACAAGGCTAGGAGTTGAACGCTGAGGGGCTGAAAGACGAGAGGTGATGGCGGCTATAGGAGAAGGGTTCGAACTGGGGACACATACCAATGAAGGGAGTAGACGAGACCTTTGGGGCTTTGTGATATTGGGCTAGAGACTGAGACTCACACCAACTATTCCCAAGGGCCAAAAAGCAGGTTAATCGAGTTCTAATGAGTGTTCTTTTAGGTTCACGGTACAGAAGAAGGCTCAGACTACCACCAGGGTCATAAAAGTACCCAAGGAAAGGCCCTAAACTCCCATGAAAGACTAGTAAATTACGTGTTCGTGGGCGCAGAAATGTTTAAAAATATGGCCCTGAGACATGGAACCGAGGACTAAGGGCCGATATAGCGCTAATCTCCGGACTGGGGACTACATAGAAGCTAGTGACGGAGGATAGAGAAATGGAACTAGGATTTGGGGGCTCATGACTAACGGACGATGCTTGGAATAGGGGACTAGGAATGGGAACAGGTGGCCAAGAACTGAGGGCTGGGGGCTGATTCCTGGAGACAAAGAAGTGGAGAATGGAATCAGTGGAGGCTTGTAACAGGGACTAGGAATAGGAACAGATGGGTAGTTCCTCATTTTAGGGCCTCGTGCATAGGGAGGGTCGTATTTTAAAACATTTCGTCGCCCAAGTTCACATAGGCTTCCGTAGGAGCTGTAGGCCTTTCCAGGGGTAGTTTTATGACCCTGGTGGTAGTTTGACCCTTCTTCTGTGCCATGAACCTTAAAAAACACTCATGAAAACCAGACTGACCCCCTCTTTGACCTTTAGAAATAGTTGATATGAGAAGCGGTGGTGTCTTAAAATACGGCCGTAAGACTTGTAACAGGGAACTAGGAATAGGATTACACGGATAGGACCTGATGGCTGAGGTCTGAAGGATGAGGACCTGCTTATTCCTGAAGACAAAGGGATAGGAATAGGGAATCAAGGGTTGCCAGAGGAGGTTAGTGTAAGGACCAGCACCTCAGGAAACACAAAGGGAGCATAACAAGAGTGACCTCCACCTCCTCCTCCTCTTCCTCCTCCTCTACCTCCTCCTCCTCCTTCTCCTTCTCTCCTTCTTCGCTTTCTGCAGTATCTTTCTTATGTTATTTTTGTGTGTGTTTGCTAATGGCCTTTAGATGGGGTCGTTTTTCCTGTAGTAGTAATAGTAGTAGTAGTAGTAGTAGTAGTAGTAGTAGTAGTAGTAGTAGTAGTGGTAGTAAGTATAAGTGACATGGGTTAAGTTTCTGAGGCATTCATTACACACACACACACACACACACACACACACACACACACACCTCTCTCTCTCTCTCTCTCTCTCTCTCTCTCTCTCTCTCGTGTCGTTGGGGCCAAGCAAGGTGTGTTCTCTATCGCCTTGAGAGCGGGTCAGGTGGGATGAGGAAAATTGATGAAAATAATAATAATAATAATAATAATAATAATAATAATAATAATAATAATAATGATAGTAATAAAAATAAAAATATAAGTTGTGTCAATATTTCCTCATTCACTCACTCATTCTCCCATTTATTCTCTCTCTCTCTCTCTCTCTCTCTCTCTCTCTCTCTCTCTCTCTCTCTCTCTCTCTCTCTCATATCTGTTGTTTAAATCATTTGTCACTTGCTTCTCGTGAGAGAGAGAGAGAGAGAGAGAGAGAGAGAGAGAGAGAGAGAATATTCCTCCATCTGCCTCCATTTCCTCCCAGTTCTTCTCCATCCTCTCTCTCTCTCTCTCTCTCTCTCTCTCTCTTCCTCCCACACATATGGCTCATCCCTCCTCCTCCTTTCCCTTCTCCTCCCTTCTTCTCTCTCTGTGATGTATGGAGGGGTTGTCTCTTCCTCTCTCTCTCTCTCTCTCTCTCTCTCTCTCTCCAATCATACATCAGAGCTCCCTCCCTTCCTCCCTTTCTCAGCCTTACCTACCGACAGCTTCCCTCCTCCTCCTCCTCCTCCTCCTGACACACCAATGGATTCTCTTCTTTATTCTCCCTCTCCCCTTCTTTCTCTCCCTTACTTCACCCTATCCTCCTCTCCCTTCCTCTCTCTCTCTCTCTCTCTCTCTCTCTCTCTCTCTCTCTCTCTCTCTCTCTCTCTCTCTCTCTCTCTCTCTCTGTGTGTTTGTTTATTTGTTTGTTTGTTTCTAGTGGGGCCGAATGGACGCTCGTAATGTCTCATAGTTTATTATAATTTATCGAGTCGGTTCCTCGGGTTTGTTGTGTATACTGTTACGCTTTAAGTTGGTACAGTATTCCTTTGTGTGTGTGTGTGTGTGTGTGTGTGTGTGTGTCAGAGTCGGTGCTGTGGTTCGCGTATCGGCGGCGGCGTGTCGGCGGTGCATCGCGTCACTCAGGTCGCGGGCAGATGTCTTCCGTCCTGAACACATAAAAGAAACTTAAGTACGACTCGAGCTCGGCCGAGGAGCAGCAGCGGCGGCCGGGGAGGCGGGAGGGGCGGGGAGGGGCGCCGCGCTGAAGCCTCCGCCCCGCTACTCTAAATCTACCTCATTACCTTACTAATTGGCGTGTCGAGGGCACCGCGGCCGTGTTGTCCTCGGAGCGGGGGGCGTGTGACGGCGGGGCGTGGGCGCGGGGCGGTGCAGGGCGTGGCGGGGGCGTGTTGCCAGGGCGTGGAGGCGGGGCGCGGCGCGGCGGGCTAGGCCTAGGAGAATCTGAACTAATGTTAGTCGTTTGCCGTTCCTGTGGCAGTGCCAGGTTACCACGCCAGGCCGGGCGGGTCTGGCAAGGCGGGGGGGGACTTGAGGGTTTGAGGGGGGGAGGAGGGGAGGTGTATGGTGGTGGGGGAGCAAAGAGAGAGGTGTGATTGGTGAAGGGTCCGTGGTACCTGCCTGCCCCCTCCCTTCCCTTCCTTCCCCTCCGCGCGGCAGCTTCGGCCCGTAGCAACCCGCCGCGTGCCGGGGTCACGCCGTGCACTGACTCCGCACTTCCTCCACGGCCCCACGCCCGCCGCCCGCCCTGCCCGCTGAGGCTCTTCCGCCGGCGCCTTCGTCCACCACTCCTGCGGTGGCCACATGTGTTGATGCTCCACCAGGGGGAGTGAGCGAGGACCAGTCGTAGTACTCTGATTTTTTTATTTTTTTACTTTTTTACAGTTAAGGAAGCAGCCCCTATGAAATGAAAACAAAGACAAGCCCGCCAAACACTGCTCATATAAAAAAAAAGTAGAGAGAAGTGGTCAAAAGGAAGGACAATTTCTGGTTAATATTTTCCCGTAACATTTTTTCCCTGTACAGATTCCCCCGATGGATTTCCTTCTGGATATTCACTCCCGAGGGTGTTTTCTTTCATTTAACATTTTTCTTTACGCCCTTGAACTGTCTCCTTAGCTGTAAAAAAAATATATGTTCACCACCGCTGCGCCGTGATGACGAGACACACGCGCTGTCTCGTAAAGGTGATAGCATCTGGCCGGGGTTGATCTGTCTGAAAATTTGTGATAAACAGATAAGAATCGGGAGACACGTCTGGAGGGAAGTGTCCAGACGGGAACAAGTCTGGGAGAAAATGTCCACGGGGGGAAGGTCCAGGATGGGCTGGCATGATGAACACTTGACGGCCCCTCCAGGCAGTCCTTGGGTCGAGGGTCACACACACACACACACACACACACACACACACACACACACACACACACACACACACACACACACACACACACTAGGGGTCGTCCTACAAGACATATCGCCGCCCAAGAACACATATTTGACAAGGCTTTCGTAGGAGTTGTGGGCATTTCCAGGGGTAGTTTTATGACCCTGGTGGTAGTGTGAGTCTTCTTCTGTACCTTGAACCTAAAGAAACACCCATTAGAACCCGATTGACCCCTTCTTTGACCTTAAGGAATAGCTGATGTGAGAGGCCAAAGTGTCTTAAAATACCAGCCCTAGTAGATCTTATCCCCGGGAGCAGCCTGGGCGCGTCGAGCACTCGGCCCACACACTCGATATGGGACGCCGGGTTGATATTCTCAGACGCTCTGGTCTCACATCAACTATTCCCAAAGGCCAAAAAGAAGATCAATCGATTTCTCATGAGTGTTTCTATAGGTTCACGGTACAGAAGAAGGGTCAAACTACCACCAGGGTCATAAAAGTACCCCTGGAAATGCTCATAACTCCGACGAATGCCTTGTCAAATGTGTGTGTCTGGGCGCTGAATTTTTTACGAATGTTACCCCTCGAAGCACCTACCATTGCTCCCTCCTTGGCCACTCACGCCTTGGACCGCATGAACCTACCAACCACAAGGCCCCTCCCCCCCCTCCACCCATGGCCCCGCTGCACAGGACTTTCTACTCATCCCTATATCCTATCCAACTTTCTAGTGCAAGAATTAAGAGCAAGGGTCAATAGTCTTTCACCCCTTTCGCTGGTTAACCGTTCATACAACAGAACTCTCCTTGCCCTTCCATCCCCCTTTCTCAGCCTTACCTAACCTGCTTCATCCTCCTCCTCCTTCTCCTCCTCCTCCTCCAGACACACCAATGATTCTCCTTTCTCCTTTCTTCTCCCTCTCCCCTTCTTTTTCTTCCCTTCCTTCCTTCCTTCCTTCCCCTCATCTAAATATCCCCTCAATTCTTCTTCCCTTGGCAACGCGACTGACCGTACGATACCAGTGAGCCAGGTTCGATCCTACCCATATGTGCGGGGGGTGGGGGGTGAGGGGAGGGACATTTCCGGGTTACTGGCCTGCCTCTAAGCCTAGGCCCACTCAGCCCAAATGGTCACTCTGATAACCTTTATTATAGAGAATGAAGAAGGCGGAGAAAGGACCTGCCCACCCGACTCCTTATGCTGCGGGCTGAGGACAGAAGAAAAGAAGAAGAAGAAGAAGAAGAAGAGTAAGAAGAAGAACAAGAGCAAGGTGAAAGAGGAGGAAGAGAAGGAAAAGAAGATGAAGAAGAAGAGAAAGAAGGAAAAAAATGTAATGAAAGAAGAAGAATTTGAAGGAGAAGAAAAAGAAGATGAAGAATATAACGAAAGAAGAAGAAAGAAGAACAAGAAGAAAAAGAGAAGATAAATGAGGACAACAAGAAGAAGAAGAAGAACAAGAAGAAGAAAAAAATATGGAGGAACAAAAAAGAAGAAAAACTAAAAAGAAGAAGCAATGTTTGAAGATGGCAAAGACTAGAAAGAGAAACCGGAGGAAGAGAAGGAGAAGGAGGAGGAAGAAAAAGAAGAAGAGGAGGAGGAGGAGGAGATAGGGAGATGAGAACTACAGGAACCCGGAGAAGGAGAAGAAGAACGAAGAGGAGGAGGAGGAGGAGGAGGAGGAGGAGGAGGAGGAGGAGTTAGTTAGTTAGTTAGTTAGTTAACTGGCGAGGCTGCATCTGGAGGAGAAATAAAGTTACCGGGGCAGCAAACGCCACAAAGTTTCCTCGGCGCCATTCAGAAATAATAGAGAGGTTAAAGAGTTGGCCGCGTTGTGGAGCCTCTACGGGAGCTCTGAAGTTCCTGGCGTGAGGTGAAGGGCGTGGAAAAGTTAGTCCCTCTGAGATATCGGCGAGGGAACAGGGGAAGCATGGGCGGGGGCTGTCGTTGAATGAATTTGAGTACTGGAGGTGATGGCAGTGAAGGGCGAGGAAGAGTTAGCCAGAGTTTTTAGAATGGACACAGGAGCCATGGTTAAGGGTCTTCTGTTTAATGGTTGAAGGAGGTGAGAATGGATGAGTGAGGGTTATGGATCAGAGAGTACTGGAGGTGTTGGCAGTGAAGGGCGAGGAAGAGTTAGCCAGAGTTTTTAGAATGGAACACAGGAGCCATGGTTAAGGGTCTTCGGTTTAATGGTTGAAAGAGGTGAAATTGGATGAGTGAGGGTTATGGATCTGACAAAACCTGGACAACCAAAGTAATACAGCGACGGGCCAAATTTGTGGCTTTACCGTGTAGCAGCGACGGGCCAAATTTGTGGCTTTACCGTGTAGCAGCGACAGGCCAAATTTGTGGCTTTACCGTGTAGCAGCGACGGGCCAAATTTGTGGCTTTACCGTGTAGCAGCGACGGGCCAAATTTGTGGCTTTACCGTGTACCAGCGACTGGCCAAATTTGTGGCTTTACCGTGTACCAGCGACTGGCCAAATTTGTGGCTTTACCGTGTAGCAGCGACGGGCCAAATTTGTGGCTTTACCGTGTAGCAGCGACGGGCCAAATTTGTGCCATGATATAACCCCCCACAAATAGATGATACATAAACTAATCACAAATGCTTTTATATATTATGAAATGGTTTGTGTGAGTGATGATTTTTTTCTCGTTCAGAGGGGGTCGAGGCAGGTGAAGGGGGGGAGGATGAAGGGAGGGGGAGAGGGGGGAGGAAAGGCCTACAGCTTCCTATTGGCTCACGGAGGGTCAGGAAATGAAGGTTCGTGGCGCAGGTGAGCGGAAAAGGAGGAGGAGGAGGAGGAGGAGGGTTTTAGGAGGCTGGGGTTTTTTTAAGGGATAAATTTTGGGGAGGTTGTTGTTTTTAAGGGAGAATTTTTTGGGGTTGTATTTTTTAAGGGAGTTATTATGGGGGGAGTTATTATATTTTAAGGGAGATTTTTGGGGGAGTTATTAAATTTTAAGGGAGAATTTTGGGGGTTATTAAATTTTAAGGGAGAATTTTGGGGGAGTCATTAAATTTTAAGGGAGAATTTTTGGGGTCATTAAATTTTAAGGGAGATTTTTTTGGGGGGTTATTAAATTTTAAGGGAGAATATTTTTTTGGGGGGGTTATTATATGATTTGGGGGAGTTATATTTTAAGGGAGAATTTTTTAGGGGGGTCATTTTTTAAGGGATAAATTTTTGGGGTATTTTATTTTTAAGGGATAATTTTTGAAGGGGGTCACTTTTTTAAGGGAGAATTTTTAAGGGATAAATTTTTGGGGTATTTTATTTTTAAGGGATAATTTTGGGGGGTGCGGTATTTTATTTATTTATTTTTTTCATTTTCATTTTGTCGTCTTATTGTATTTGCTTTCGTGTTTTCTCGTTTGTTTATTTGTTTGTTTGTTTGTTATTATTTATTTTATTTTCCTTCATTTGTTGCTGTTATTTCTTTCCTTCTTTTCCTCCTTCCTAGATGCCTGTTTTCCTCTTATTTTCTTGCATCTTTGTCTATTTCCTTCCCTTCAGTCTTTTCCTTCTTTCCTTCAATTCTTCCTTCTTGCCCTCTTTCGCTCTTTCTTTCCTTCCTCTCCTTCCTTCCTTCCTTTCCTTGTTTCTTACTGTTTTTCTTCTATCTTGCTTTCTTCCTTCCTTCCTTCTTTTCCTTCTGTCTTCCTTCCTTCCTTCCTTCCTTCCTTTATTTCTTTTCTTCCCTTCCTTTCCGTTCCTTGTTTATGCTTCCTTCCTTTCCTTCCATCTTTCCATCCTTCCTTCATTCTGTCCTTCTTCCCTTCCTTCCATTGTTCCTTCCCTTCCTTCTTTTCCTTTTTCACCCTTCCTTCCTTCCTTCCTTCATTCATTCATTCATTCTGTCCTTCCCTTCCTTTCATTGTTCCTTCCTTCCTTCTTTTCCCTTTTCACCCTTCCTTCCTTCCTTCCTTCCTTCTTTAATTCTTCCTTAATAACATCCTTCCACCATTCCTCTTTCCTTCATTCCTTCTTCCTTTCTTTCTCTGGTTCCTTCTCCTTCTTTCCATCCCTTCTTATCCTTTCTTCCTTCCTCCCTTCCTTCTCTTCTTCCTTCCTTCCTTCATTCCTTCTTCCTTTCTTTCTCTGGTTCCTTCTCCTTCTTTCCATCCCTTCTTATCCTTTCTTCCTTCCTCCCTTCCTTCCTTCCTTCCTTCCTTCCTTCCTTCCTCTTCCCAGCACGACCAAACAAGTGTACCTCAAGGGACTCTTCCTCTTCCTTAGTAGTATTGGAAACAGGATAAGGAAGGCTGCTACATACCTCCTCTTCCTCCTCCTCCTCTTCTTCTTCCTCCTCCTCCTCCTCCTCCTCTTTCCACTCCTCTCCATCTTCCACTGGTACCTCTTCTCTTCTACTTTTTCTTCTATTCCATTATCATTTTTTTATTTCATTATTTTCTTTATTCTCTTCTTCTTCTTCTTCTTCTTCTTGTTTTTTATTTTCTTCTTTCTTTCTTTCTTTCTTTCCTTCTTTCTTTCTTGTTTTTGTTCTTTTTCATTCTTTCTCTCTTCTATTTCTTCTTCTTCTTTTTCTTCTTCTTCTTCTTCCTCTTCTTCTTCTTCCTCCTCCTCCTCCTCCTCGGAAGACTCATCGAGGTGGTTTCCAATTTTCTTGATGCCGCGTGAACTTAATTTACGAGGAGGAGGAGGACGAGGAGGAGGAGGAGGAGAAGAAGAAGAAGAAGAAGAAGAAGAAGAAGAAGAAGAAGAAGAAGAAAGAAGAGGTGGTAGTGGAATGGCAAAGAGTAGAAGGAGGAGGAGGAGGAGGGGGAGGAGGAGAAGGAAGAAGAAGAAGAAAGAGGAGGAGGAGAAGGAAGAAGAAGAAGAAAGAGGAGGGGGAGACAAGTGGGGTGACAACTTACAGAAACGAGTGGGGTGAAGAGGGGAGGAGGGGAGACAGGGAGGCATTCTGTGGTGATGGGGAGAGAAGATTTAAGGCGTTTGGGGTGAAGGGGAAACGAAGAGGGTGATGGGGTGACGTTTAAGGTGAGAGGGGAGAACTGTAAAGGGGTGTGTGGGGTGAAGGAAAGACATAACAGGCTGGGGAGAAAGTGGGGTAAAAGGAGGAAGCATACAAGGCCTTGGGGAGACTTAAGGAAGGGGACGGGGAGAGGAGTGAAGGGGTGAAGGGGAACGTTAGGGGTGATTGGGGAGAAGGTAATGGTGGATGGGGAGGTATGTATGGGGGCGTGGGGAGGGATGGGAAGGGGTGGGGAGGGGGGAGCAAGGTGTGATGAGAGTGATAAGTGTTTGTGTGTGTGTGTGTGTGTGAGTGTGAGTGTGTGTGTGTGTGTGTGTGTGAAGGAGGATGTGATGAAGATTGTGTGGAGGGATGAGAGGAAGGAAGGAAGGAAGAAAGAAAGAAGGAAAGAAAGGAAGGAAGGAAGGAAGGAGGGAAGGGAGGAAGGAAGGAAGGAAGAAGAGGAGGGAAGGGAGGAAGGAAGGAAGGAAGAAGGAAAGAAAGAAAGAAAGGAAGGAAGGAAGGAAGAAAGAAAGGAAGGAAGGGAGAGAGAAAGGAAAGGGAATGGAAGGGAGGGTGGAAGGAAGGAAGGAAGGGAGAGAGCAAGGAAAGGGAATGGAAGGGAGGATATGGATAGGAAACAAAGGGGGAGAGAAATGAAAATAGGGAGAGAGAGAATAAAGAATGGAAGGGAAGGAAAGAGATAGAAAGGGAAGGGAGAGAGAATGGAAGGGAAGGAAAGGGATAGAAAGGAAGGGAGAGAGAATGGAAGGGAGAGGAAGAATAAGGGAGAGACGAAGGAGGAAGGAAGGGAAGGGAAGTAAAGAGAGAGAGAGAGAGAGAGAGAGAGAGAGAGAGAGAGAGAGAGAGAGAGAGAGAGAGAGAGAGAGAGAGAGAGAGAGAGAGAGAGAGAGAGAGAGAGAGAGTAAGCCCATTCCAGCCAAACCCGGAAGTCGAGTGTTGAGCAAAATAGTCGAAGCTTTAATTTGAGCCTAAAGAAGATGGTCGATGGAGGGCGTTGGCTGGAAGAACTTAAGCCTGATGATGATGATGATGACTGCGTGTTTACCTCCTTGCAACGGGGACTAAATTCCTTACCCCTTCGTCTGAGTATTCTTAAGGGGCTATGGGCTGTATCTTAAGACACCATCGCTTCTCATATCAACTATTTCTAAAAGTCAAAGAGGGGATCAATCTATTTTTCATGAGTGTTTTTTAAGGTTCATGGCACAGAAGAAGGGTCAAACTACCACCAGGGTCATAAAACTACCCCTGGAAAGGCCTACAGCTCCTACGAAAGCCATGTCAAATATGTGAACTTGGGCGACGCAATGTTTTAAAATACGACTCTATTACACTGGGCAAATTTTCCGTCGATCTTCAGTCAAACCACGATTTCCGCTGGCGTGGTTCTCAGATTTCCGTGGTTTTCTGACGCGTCCACGATCTTCCAAGGCTACGGTAGAGTTCCTTGAAGGACGACGGTAGTACTCACCATCATCATCAT
Organism: Eriocheir sinensis; assembly: GCF_024679095.1. Lineage (NCBI taxonomy): Eukaryota > Metazoa > Arthropoda > Malacostraca > Decapoda > Varunidae > Eriocheir > Eriocheir sinensis. Next base: position 25,986,225 of record NC_066514.1, read on the forward strand.
CAGCAATAACAAGAAACAAATGAAAACCACGCTAACGGAAATCGTGGTTTGACTGAAGATCCACGGAAAATTTGCCCAGTGTAATCGCCCCTAAGAGTACCGGCGCCTAAGTTCGCCTGTGTGAGAAGCCCCTTGTATAAATTGCTCGGCTTTTCATGGACTGTTTTGTGATGTTAGTGATAGTTTTATACGATTTCTTCACCTTGAACTATAAAATCACCCTTGAGAGCCCGGTTAATCTTCTCTGTGGCCTTAAAATATATTCGTAATGGGACCCCGATACGTTTAAAAATACGGACCTTCGGCTCGTGTTTTCCGATCTTCTTTCTTCTTTCATTATATTTTCTCCTCCTCCTCCTCCTCCTCTTTCTCTTTCTAGTCTTTGCCATCTTCTAACACTAACTCTTTTTCTACTTTTTCTTCTTGTTCTTCCATTAAATTTCCTCCTCCTCCTCCTCCTCTTTCTCTTTCTAATCTTTGCCATCTTCTAACACTATCTCTTTTTATACTTTTTCTTCTTGTTCTTCCATTATATCTCCTCCTCCTCCTCCTCCTCCTCCTCTTCCTCCTCCTCCTCCTCCTCCTCCTCTTTCTCTTTCTCTTTCTAGTCTTTGCCATCTTCTAACACTAACTCTTTTTCTACTTTTTCTTCTTGTTCTTCCATTATATCTCTCCTCCTCCTCCTCCTCCTCCTCCTCCTCCTCCTCCTCCTCCTCCTCCAGCAGCAGGCGCAGGGCAAACGCTTCAGAGGTATAAACACACAAGTGAACACCCCCGTGGAGGAGGGCCAGAGAGCCTCTTGACACCGCCTGATTGAGAGGGCTGAGGCGAAACCCGAGCAAACAGAGACAGACAGACAGACGAGACTCCATGCGAGGTGGCGGTGGTGGTGCTGGGGAAGGGGAAGAGGAAAGGAAGACTTGAAGAACTTTGAACAGAAAAAAGAAACTTAACTTGAAGAGGCAGCTTTGTGTGTGTGTGTGTGTGTGTGTGTGTGTGTGTGTTTAGTACCCGTCAAACATCAGCGTTGCCATACTATCGTACTCAGCGTATTGTACTTTCGTAATTTCTGACCGATAACTTGCAAAAAAAAAGGAAAACTCATCAGTATTAACAGTTTCAACGATAACTTTAATAGACTACCATTGTTTGTGTAGGTACGGGAGTTTTGGGGCATAAAAATGGTCATTGCAATGTTCAGTACGATAACTTGGCAACGGTGAGGCAAAGAGGCGTTGTAGATTGGACTTGAGGTTGATGAAGGTTCTAAGAGTCGTATTAAAAGACATTCCGCCTCCCAAGAAAACCCATTTGACAAGGCTTTCGTAGGAGTTGTGGGCATTTCCAGGAGTAGTTTTATGACCCTGGTGGTAGTGTGACCCTTCCTCTGTGCCGTGAAGCTAAAGAAACACTCACTAGAACCTGACTGACCCCCTCTTTGACCTTTAGAAATAGCTGATGTGAGAAATGAAAGTTTTATAATACCGACCTTAATATCCATCTGTGTTTGTTTTGGTAGTGTAAGGTGAGCCTGTTTCAATGTGTCTCTTAAGTGGCCGTGGGGAGCTTACTTCTTACTTAACTTACTTACTCGTCTTACTTATCTGTCCTTACTTAATTAACTTGCTTCGCCTTTGTTGGTTGTTTATGGTTTTTTTTTGTTTTTTGTTTTGTTTTTGCCTCGTGTCCTTTCTTCCTTTCTTTCTTTCTTTCTTTCTTTCTTTCTTCTTTCCTTTCTTTCTTTCTTTCTTTCTTTTTTCTTTTTTTCTTCCTTCCTTTCTTTCTTTCTTCTTTCCTTCCTTCCTTCCTTCTTCCTCTTCCTCTCTGTCCTTTCTTTCCTGTATTCTTTTTTGCTCTACTTGTCCTGACCTAACTTACTCACCTTACTCACCCTTACATTACTTGCTTACTTTACTTATCCTTACCGAACTTACTTGCTTATCTTACTTATCCTTACTTTACTTACTTATCCCTGTTATGCGATCGTTCTGTGACACAATTCCACTCTTCCTCCTTTAAATAACTGTTTGAAGGCGTTTTTCTATTCCTCAAACTCACCATATCGTCGTATCGTCCAATTTCCCAATGCAAGAGTTCGCGAAGCTCTCCCCCACACGTATCAGTCAGCGCCTTTGATCCGGCGGTAATCAAGGACACACGCGGCCGGGGGAGCCACGGGTACCCTCCTAGGTGTTGATCTAGGTCATTGACGCCCCTGGGTAATTGTGGACACTTGAGCCACGGTGACTAAGGTGACTGATAAAGAGTCTGGCAGGTGCGGGCTGGATCACGCGGCGGCCGCATGAATAGCTGACGTTGGAAGCGTTTTAAGCATGAAGAAGGGGAATCTAATAACCTACGTGACTGAGGAATGAATGACGCATCGGACAGGACTTGTAAAAAGGACTATAAAAAGAAATTGCGAAGAGGTGATGAAAGAAAGAGGAAAGAAGAAGAACTGTAAAAAGAAAATGGACAAATTGAAAGGAAAAAGAAAAGATGAAATGTGAAAAAAAGGAAATAAACGAAAAAGACTTACGTGACTGAGGACTGAATGACTATAAAAAAGAAAATCTAAAAAAAGATTAAAGAAAAGGAAGAACTGTGAAAAGAAATATGAAAAGAAAATATACAAAAAAAAGAAAGAAAAAGGAAAAAGAAGAAAAGAACTGTAAAAAGAAATATGAAAAGAAAATATACAAAAAAGAAAGAAAAGGAAAAAGAAGAAAAGAACTGTAAAAAGAAATATTAAAAGAAAATATACAAAAAAAGAAAGAAAAATGAAAAAGAAGAAAAGAACTGTAAAAAGAAATATGAAAAGAAAATATACAAAGAAGAAAGAAAAATGAAAAAGAAGAAAAGAACTGTAAAAAGAAATATATAAAGAAAATGTACAGAGAAAAAGGAAAAAGGAGAAAAAGATGAAATATAAAAAGAAATGAAAAAAACGAACAGGCTAAGAAGCGAACCAAAGGGGGTACGAGAGAGCAGTGAATGACTCACCAAACAGGAAATGTAAAATAAGAAAATGACGTAATAAGATAATCGAAACGGATATATAAATTAACGAAACTGAGACTCATAAAAAAGAAAATGTGAAGAGATGATGAAAGAAAGACGAAAGAAGAAGGAGAAGAACTGTTAAAAAAATATGACAAGAAAATGTACAAATAAATAAAGAAAAGAAGATTAAAGGCTGAGTGAATGACGAATCAGACAGAGAATGTAAAATAAGAAAATGACGTAATTAAATGAACGAAACAGACATAGAACTTAATGGAACTGAGACGTATTAGGTTTATTTTAAAGGCTGAGAAGTGGACCAGTGAAGCCACAAGACTGAGCAGTGAATGGCGAATCAGACAGAGAATGTAAAATAAGAAAATAACGTAATGAAATAAACGAAACGAATATAGAACTTAACGAAACTGAGACTTAAGTTCTGAGGCTAAACTTTGGCTGGTTTTACAAGACACTTTTTTTTTTTTTTTTTTTTTTTTTTTTTACAGCAAAGGAGACAGTTCAAGGGCACACAAAAAGCAAACATTAATAAAAAAAAAAGCCCGCTACTCACTGCTCCTAAAAAGAATCCAAAGAGGTGGCCGAAAGATAGGTCAGTTTCGGGCTATATCACATCAGCTATTTCTAAAGGTCAAAGAGGGGATCAGTCGGGTTCTAATGAGTGTTTCTTCAGGTTCACGGTACATAAGAAGGGTCAGACTACCACCAGGGTCATAAAACTACCCCTGGAAATGCCCACAACTCCTACGAAAGCCTTGTCAAATATGTGTTCTTGGGCAGCGATATGTTTTGTAATATGACCTTAAGAGACAAAGACGGCACGAGAGTAAGGAATGAATGACGCCACAAACCCAAAGATAAAACATGTAAAAACACGTAATAAAGTGGATGAATCAGAAACAATGTAATGATGACAGGTATTTTGAGTTTAATCCCATGACTGCGAATTTCCTGCAAGAAGACATCACCAAGCTACAGGAATGGAACAAAAAGTGGCTGCTACAATTCAGTGAAGGAAAATGTAGAGTCATGCACCTTGGGAGGGGATATCCAGCACACCAATACCACATGGGGAACACTCCACTATCCACCACAGAGGCAGAGAAAGACCTGAGACTATATGTTACCAGGCTACCAGTGAGGGGATATCCAGCACACCAATACCACATGGGGAACACTCCACTATCCACCACAGAGACCCACAGAGACAGAGAAAGACCTGGGAGTATACGTTACCAGGCTACCAGTGAAGGGATATCCAGCATACCAATACCACATGGGGAACACTCCACTATCCATCACAGAGACAGAGAAAGACCTGGGACTATATGTTACCAGGCTACCAGTGAAGGGATATCCAGCATACCAATACCACATGGGGAACACTCCACTATCCACCACAGAGACAGAGAAAGACCTGGGACTATATGTTACCAGGCTACCAGTGAAGGGATATCCAGCATACCAATACCACATGGGGAACACTCCACTATCCACCACAGAGCACTATCCATCACAGAGACAGAGAAAGACCTGGGACTGTATGTTACCAGGCTACCAGTGAAGGGATATCCAGCATACCAATACCACATGGGAAACACTCCACTATCCATCACAGAGACAGAGAAAGACCTGGGACTATATGTTACCAGGCCACCAGTGAAGGGATATCCAGCATACCAATACCACATGGGGAACACTCCACTATCCACCACAGAGACAGAGAAAGACCTGGGACTATATGTTACCAGGCTACCAGTGAAGGGATATCCAGCATACCAATACCACATGGGGAACACTCCACTATCCATCACAGAGGCAGAGAAAGACCTGGGAGTATGTGTTACCAGGCTACCAGTGAAGGCCAAATCCGTGCCAATCGCAGCAGACGGGTTAACAAGGCAATCAAAGAATTCGCGAGACTGAGGAATGAAGGACGAATCAGACATGACTTTAAAACAAAAATCATATATATTACATAATCGGGACTGCTATGGAACTTCACGAATCTGAGACCCACGCATTTTAAAGCAAAGAAATGAGTGTAAACAGCTTAGATTAATAAGAAATGGCGACTCAGTTTATAAGCTAATAGATACGGAAATATCATCATTGAGGAAGGAAGGACGTCAATGCAAAACTACAAAAAGAAAGAAGGAAAGAAATGAACTGAAAAAACGGGGAAATTATGGCGGACGCGAGAGAGAGAGAGAGAGAGAGAGAGAGAGAGAGAGAGAGAGAGAGAAGGGTGAAATATAAAGACGAAAAAAAGGTAAAAGATAAAAAATAAAGGAAAAAAATACAATAATAACAAAAAAATAAAAGTTAAAAAAATATAATAAAACTGAAATATTAAACTGAACTAAATGAAAGAAAATCAAAAAATAAAATATAGAAAATGACTGAGAGGATGATTGTGTGTGTGTGTGTGTGTGTGTGTGTGTGTGTGTGTGTGTGTGTGTGTGTGAAAGACGTCAACTGCGTAGGTGGAATTTTTTTTTTTTTTTTCTCACTAACCTTATTTTTTTGGTGTGTGTGTTTATTAGTTTTATCAAGTACTTCTATATATATTTTTTTTTTGGTCATTGCGCTATTAAAATATTTGTGTCAGACCGTGTGTGTGTGTGTGTGTGTGTGTGTGTGTGTGTGTGTGTGTGTGTGTGTATGGTCAGGGCTAGAGGAGGGATATGAAAAAGGGGGTAAGATGTGTGTGTGTGTGTGTGTGTGTGTGTGTGTAAGGTTATGGCTAGAGGAGGGATATGAAAAAGGGGGTAAGATGTGTGTGTGTGTGTGTGTGTGTGTGTGTGTGTGTGTGTGTGTGTGTGTGTGTGTGTGTGTGGCCAGCTGATTTAGTTAACACAGGTGAGAAGGAGCATGAGTCACCTTCACCTCATGCTCCCCCCCTCCCCCCCTGTCCCCCCTCCCCCCTTTCCTTCCCCCCCTATACTCCTTCCTTATCCTCCACCTTCCTTATCTCACAGCTCCACCTCCCCCTCTCCTCCTCTCCTCCCTTCCTCCCTTTCCCCTCTTATGCTCCATCGTCGTTATCTCACTCAGCTCCTCCTCCTCCCCCTTTTCTCCCCTCCCCTCCTTCTCCCCTCTTCCCCTTCTCTCCCTCCCATCTCCTCCACTACACTACCTTGGGAGAAGAACATGCTGGCAGTGAAGATAATGATAATAATAATAACAATAACAATAACAATAATAATAATAATAATAAAAAGTTGGCAAAATAAAATCAGGTTCGTAGAGAGAGAGAGAGAGAGAGAGAGAGAGAGAGAGAGAGAGTTTACGTATACATGGCTAGTGTGTGTGTGTGTGTGTGTGTGTGTGTCCTTGAGTCGGTCATTTAATTGGATCGTTTATAAATTCACGTACAGAACATGTCGCTGAGGCCATACACGGGGGCCCATTAGCCGTCTATGTGGCCTGCATGTGTGGCTAATTCTCTCTCTCTCTCTCTCTCTCTCTCTCTCTCTCTCTCTCTCTCTCTCTCACCGGGTTTCACCGTCACACACTTCACACCGCGCACGGAGTCTCTGGACATCTGGAGGAGGCGGAGGGTGAGGGGGGGGGGTGCGGGGTGGTTGGTGGGTTGCAGGTCGCGGGGGATGGTAGAGTGTGGTGGGTGGTGGGCAGATGGTAGGTGGGTGGTGGGCGGTGTGAAGGGTGGGGCCGTGGGTCTGCTGCGGAGACTCCCTCCACGCCGAGCGAAGCAGGCCGGTGATCGGTGCCCTGCTTATAGTTACCGTCATCGTCACAGCAGCAGCCATTACCAGTCCACGGCGGCTCTTCCCATCATCCTCCACGTAGCTACACCTGCACGCTCGCCTCAGCCTCATTCTTCCTCATCGCTGCGTGTTTTAGTTACCTGCAGTGACCAAGGCGCCTAGTGACGCAGCGCTGCACCGACATGTGGGGCGCGGCACACTAGGCCGCCGCCGAAGCCTGCGGCCCTTGGCGGGGGTTCCTTCCTGCCTCGCGAGATGGCCCGCACATCCGGTTCTTTCGCCAGACCGGATATCCGATATCCGGTCACCACAAAAATGTACCTTCACCACTGGATGTGTGTGTGTGTGTGTGTGTGTGTGTGTGTGTGTGTGTGTGTGTGTGTGTGTGTGTGTGTGGTTTTCCTTGCTTGTGTATGCACGGCGACAGTCGTCAGTGTAGGCAACGCTCATTATACCCGCACACAGCCCCGCTAGGTCTTGCTGGCGGCCGCGGGTCAGCCCGGCCCGTTATTGGCGGGCGGTTACTTTGTCTGGGTACAGTTTGCCTCACGCTCTTTTATTATGTATCGGAATATTTATGTACAAGTCACTAATGTGTTTCTCCTTTGTTCCAGGTAAGTACTCGGCGACAGGTGTGTTCCTGTGGTGGTGAGTACATGACTAACCCCCCCCCCCCACGTACCGGCCTGACCGTGCCTGCTCCATGCACTGTGCAGGCCCTAGCACTGCGTAGTGTGTGAGTGTGTGTGTGTGTGTGTGTGTGTGTGTGTGTGTGTGTGTGCTTTCTGGGACAGTCTTGAGGCACGTAACGCCTTGTCTTTGTCTGAGTCGCCACGATGAGTCGCCACATAGGGGTCTCGGTAGCCTCGGTGGGGGGTGGGGGGCACACGTGTCGGCAGCCTCAGCCTCAGGGACGGACGTGGACGTGGCGAGGGCGTGTGTCTCAGGCGCAGGACACCGTGCATCGCGATGACATAACTCCGGGGAAAGGGGGTCCTGGCTCACCTGAGGCGGCGGCGGTGGTGGGCGCGGCGCTGTAAGTCTGGGCAGCGGCTCTGAGTGTCCGCAGCATGGAAATGTACAGGCGGGGCTTTGCCTCCACCCCGAGATGGCGAGGCGGGGCAGCAGCAGGCATAGCTCCGTGCAGGCCCTCGGGGGCAGGTCTGCCTCACAGCGGAGCTCGTTGTGGCCCAGCCCTCGCGAGGCGCCGCCCGTCGGTTTCCAGCACAGTTCTTCATAGCACAGGTCACGTCCAGCGATGGACAACTCTGTGCCGCCCTGTCACAGACAACCAGACAGCAGGCTGCGGGGGGCGCGGCGCAGGCTGTGGCGAGACGTCAGAATGTATGGTTGGGGCGATGCTCAACGTTGATTCGTTGCAAGAAAAGTCTGAAGATTTCTGTCCCCGTAACCTTGGAGCAAATGGCCCGAGCTGCCACGCAGCCGGGAGGGACGCTCGCGCGGCAGTTCGCGGGCTGAAGAATTTCGCCTCCAAGATTACCCGAGAAATTTGAATATTGTGGTGGGCGAGGACGGGCGTGCCGCGGAGTACCGTCGCCGGGGAATAAAAATTTAAGTTATGTTCGGGTGCGTCGAGGCCCGCGGCCCCTGCCCCTCCACCCTGCCGCTCAGACGCAGCCCGTCCCTGCCAGCCCCAGCCTGCCCCTGCCCGGCCTGCTCTGCCCCAGCCCGGCACGGAAACCATGAGGAGACATTTGGCGGGTCGTCGCGGGGAGCCACAGTGCCGGGCATGGCGGGCTGGGCGGCCTGGGTATCAAGGGCAGGGCGGAGGGAGAGCCAGGTGGAGGGATGGACGCGTGACCTTCGCCAGGGCAGAGGAAGCACTCTAACAACACGGAAAGAAACAAAACACTTGGGAAGGGCCTGTGTCCTGAAATAGACCCGTAATGCTTGCTGTTGCTGCTCCTGATGATGATAATGATGATGATAGGAGTACAGGGAGCGAGGCCTTGGCGGGCGTTGCGTGCGGCCCCTGGGAAGCATAAGGTCCTTGGCGGTGGGCGGCGGCACGTGGCTCGCGGCGTGGCCACCTGCCCGTCCCCTTGAATGCCACCATCATCATCATCAGCACCACCACCACCACCAACAACAATAACAACGCCGGGAAAAAGTGTAGGCCAGGCAAGTCTTTCCCCGGCTGGGACAGAGATGGCGGCCAGGGTACATGGGCACGGCTGACGCGGCTGGCACTCTGGTAATGGCCCGTAATAGTAGATACACACCCTTGCCAGGCACATCCTCCCCTGCCACCCTGCTGACAACGCCCTTTAGGATTGTTATGGGGGGAGGGGTTGGAGGGAGGGGGACTGCTGTAAGAGAGGAGAGGAGAGAAAAAGGAGAGGAGGAGGATTGAATGAAGAGAGAAAATGTGAGAATGAAGGAAGTGAAAGGGAAGGGTGGAGAGAAGGAGAGAATAAGAAGAGAAAGCATGAAAAAAAAGAAAAGAAAAGAGAGAGAGAGAGAGAGAGAGAGAGAGAGAGAGAGAGAGAGAGAGAGAGAGAGAGAGAGAGAGAGAGAGAGATTGTTGAAGAGTAAAAAATAAAGTTGAGGGTTAAAGAAGAAGGTTAGAAAGGAGGACTGGAATAAAAAGAAGATGAAGAGAAGAAGAATGAAGGGAGAGAGAGAGAAAGAAAGAAAAGAAGAGAGAGAGAAGGAAGGAAGGGAGGAAATAAAGATGGGGAATGAAGGAAAAGGGGAGATAAGAGAGGAAGGAAGGGAAGAGGAAAACAGAGAGAGAGAGAGAGAGAGAGAATATGGAGGTGAGAGGAGTCCTAAGCACCTCTTGAGGGAGGCTTGTGAGGCGTCCTTTAACTCTCTCTCTCTCTCTCTCTCTCTCGATAGCGTAAGAGGCGTGCGCGGGTATTTTCCACTCTCGTTAGGTTGTAAAGGAGGAGGAGGAGGAGGAGGAGAAGAAGAAGAAGAAGGAAGAACGTGATGATAGATGAGGAAGAATAGAAGATAGGTATGAGGTGAAAGGTGACGGAGGAAGAGGCGAAGAAGAAGAAGGAGGAGGAGGAGGAGAGAGAGAGGAGGAGGAAGAAAAAACGTTGGAAAAAGTAGGGAAGAGATGATGGTGAAAGAAGAGGAGGAGAAGAAGAAGAGAGGGAGGAGGAGGAGGAGGAGGAAAAAGCGTTGGAAAAAGTAGGGAAAGGATGATGTTGAAAGAAGAGGAAGGAAGAGTAGGACTTAGAGGATTAGGAAGAGGAGGAGGACGAGGAGGAGGAGGAGGAGGAGAAGGAGGAGGAGGCAGCCGGTGACAAAATGGGAGCTTGTTACCTCCACCCAGGTAATATTTCCTCCCCCTCTTCCTCCTCCTCCTCCTCCTCCTCCTTCTCTTCCTCAGCCCCTAAAACCCTCTCCCTGTCTTCCTCTCCTTTCTCCCTCCCTCCCTTCCTCCCTTTCTTCCCTCAGCCTTGCCTCCTCCTCCCCTCATTATCCCTTCTCTCTCTCTCTCTCTCTCTCTCTCTCTCTCTCTCTCTCTCTCTCTCTCTCTCTCTCCGATGGACCCCACGACCTCTCGACTTTCGTTACTAACCGCAGTTTCTCCCTCCTCCCACTCCTCCTCTTTAACGCCTGCTCCTCCTCCTCTTCACCTGCCCCTCTCATCGCCGCGTCTCGATCTTTGTCTCATTTCCTTCTTTCTTCCCGTTAGTGTTAGCGAGGAACCACATGTGTTGGGTTTCCTTTCCTGCTGTTGTTATGTAGATCCTCCCCCCTTCCCCCCCCCCCCCCTCTGTGTGTGTGTGTGTGTGTGTGTGTGTGTGTGTGTGTGTGTGTGTGTGTGTGTGTGTGTGTGTGTCGATGCTGGGGGCCATGAGGGACAGTGTATGGTCTCATTATTTATTATTATATATAAATTATGTGTGTGACCACTCATCTTATGGGGACTAAGCTAACCTAACCTAAATCAACCTGACCTTACCTACTTTAACCTATCCTAGCCTGACCTGACCTTATATGACCTGACCTAATCTGATCATGATGCGTTTGACCACTTATCGTATGGGTGCTAAGTTAACCTAACCTAAATCAACCTGACCTTACCTAATTTAACCTATCCTAGCTTGACCTGACCTAATGTGATCATGCGTCTCCGTGGTGCAGTGGTTGGCATGCTTAACTGCGAATCTGCTGGCCTTGGTTCGAAGCCCGGTCTGAGTAGTCGGCGCGCAGCCCATTCACCTTTTCATCCTTCCTTTTGGGCTAGTCGATAACTGGGTACGGTACCTGGGGAAACCTGGAGAAGGTAAACTGTGGTAGCCCGGATGTTGCCCTGGCCCTGTACCCGGATGTTGCCCTGGCCCTGTACCCGGATGTTGCCCTGACCCTGTACCCGGATGTTGCCCTGGCCCCGTACCTGGATGTTGCCCTGGCCCTGTACCCGGATGTTGCCCTGGCCCTGTACCCGGATGTTGCCCTGGCCCTGTACCCGGATGTTGCCCTGGCCCTGTACCCGGATGTTGCCCTGACCCTGTACCCGGATGTTGCCCTGGCCCTGTACCCGGATGTTGCCCTGGCCCTGTACCCGGATGTTGCCCTGGCCCTGTACCCGGATGTTGCCCTGGCCCTGTACCCGGATGTTGCCCTGGCCCTGTACCCGGATGTTGCCCTGGCCCTGTACCCGGATGTTGCCCTGGCCCCGTACCTGGATGTTGCCCTGGCCCTGTAGCCGGATGTTGCCCTGGCCCTGTACCCGGATGTTGCCCTGGCCCTGTGTCGGGTTGAACTCTTTCCCAAAACAGGCTGTAAGGACCAAAGGGACGGATGTGAGCACCGCCGCCACGCGCAGCTATAGCGTATGCTTCAAACTTAACCTTTACATTAATCTTATTGAGTTTAACCTGATGTAACTTAACCTTAACCCTCAATTCCTCTTCCTTCTTTGTTTTTTCACACTTCCTTCATTCTTTCTTTTTGAACACTCCTTTGACCTCTGTTCGGGAGCAGTGAGTAGCGGGCCTTTTTTTTATTTTTTTATTTGAGCCCTTGAACTGTCTCCTTAGATGTAAAAAAAAAAATCTCTTTCCCTCTTCTCCCTTTCCTCTCACTTATTTCATTTTTCTCAAACTTTGTCTCCTTATTCTCTCCTCTCCTAACCTGACCTAACCTAACTAGCTGGGGAGTGAGGGAGTGAGGGAGGGAGGGAAAGAGAGAGGTTAGAGAAGGAAGAAAGGAGAAGGTAGTTAGGTATCTTTTGTTGATGTTACCGATGATTTATGCCCACTTGAGAGAGAGAGAGAGAGAGAGAGAGAGAGAGAGAGAGAGAGAGAGAGAGAGAGAGATCTGATCTAGTCTAACCTTACTTAACCTAACCTAACCTAACTTTTACCTAACTTAACCTAAACAAACCCAATCTGATCCAGTCTCACCTAACCTAACTTAACTTAAGAGAGAGAGAGAGAGAGAGAGAGAGAGAGAGAGAGAGAGAGAGAGAGAGAGAGAGAGAGAGAGAGAGAGAGAGAGATTTGATCTAGTCTAACCTTACTTAACCTAACCTA